>NW_017802602.1:4125724-4126977 GCF_001625305.1 Branchiostoma belcheri | reverse complement strand
ACTCGCGAACGGTATGTCGTATGACCACCAAATTTTCGGAGGATGGTGTACTAATGAAAATTTATCATATCTACAATTTTTATGTCGTTATGACGCAATATCACGTCATTATGACGTCATTAATGTGATTTTATTGCCCAAAACCGTCTAGATAGGTTTTCCCAGAAAACTAAATGGTATTCAACATAACTGTACCAAAAGTGTTTATGACAGAATATTAGGGTGTACTAAGTCTTATGTTGCCCATAGCAACACCGGTGACGTCATAAAATGACGTCATGCATATTTAAGATATCCGCCATCTTGGATCATCAATCTTGAATTTTCAAAAATAGTTTTTTTTCATGATAAAGCCTAAAATACATTGTAAACATACTAAAGACCTTCATTTAAACCTTTTTTGGAAAAAGAAATGGAAGTATTGATGAAATTTTAATGAAAATAACCTGTATATACCTGTTCTAATGATATGGTCCGCCATCTTGGATTTTGGCCAATGACGTAATCAAATTAGCATAAATTATGCATATTTAATGATGAAATTTACATAAAATTATATAGGATGTTATTAATATTAGAAACCATGAGTAACTTGACATAAAACCCATAAAAATCTATTGTTGGAACAAAAAGTACTAAATTTAGCAAAAAAATGCCTGTCAGAAACCCGTTGCCATGGCAACACAAAAAATTATTATCTTATTCCAATGACAGAGAATTTTTGCCAAGAAGCGAGAAACAGAGGAGTAGCTTGTTAAGCTAGACCATGTGAAGGTAAAATTTATATGTGCGTTTGCTTTGCAAATGTTCTAGTTTTATGTGTTTTCCAGGATAGGCAAACCTTTCACCGATTTGACAAGTTCAACTCCAAGTACAACCCAGCTGGGTGCGGCATTCTCCGGGACATTTTCATCAAGACAGACAACTTTATCCACGGCCGTTACTTCGCCGAGATAGTAAAGGTGATTATTGTGATCTCCGTAAAACTACAGTTCCTAAGCGTTAAAATGAAAATTCAGCACGTATTCAAATCAGAAAAACAGACCGTATAGCATACTTGGGTAGTTAGTAGGTTACAATCGGTCTGTCAATAGGTATAAATCAAATATAATAGGTGTTGAAGAGATTCATTTGTCACGTATAATTACAGTTACTGGAGAATTCTTTCATCAGTGACAAGTTTTTGAAGGGTGAGAGTACTAACCTCCAAATTTTCGATGGCTATCAGTCCATCTTGTTCACGGAGTGGCCTA
>NW_017802602.1:4103076-4125704 GCF_001625305.1 Branchiostoma belcheri | reverse complement strand
GAGACTTGCATCGGTCTGCTGGGCCCGAGATTAGGCCATTCCGTGAACAAGATGGACTGATAGCCATCGAAAATTTGGAGGTTAGTACTCTCACTAATGGAAAAATTGTCTAGTAACCCCAAATATGATAGATTTAGCAACGTAGTTCTCGGAAAATCTCGCAAGATCTCGCCTCAAACTAAATGAACGTGATTTGGCCGTCTGTAACATTTAGTGCTCCCGAAGTATCTGATGAACACATTTTTTGTCTCCCTTCAGCAAACCATGTCTGAGCTGGAGTTCAGTAAGTACCAGTACGCCGAGCTGAGGCTGTCTATCTACGGGCGGTCCATGGACGAGTGGGACAGGCTGGCAGAGTGGTGCGTCACCAACAGGGTATTCTCTAACCAGGTCCGCTGGATGGTGCAGGTTCCCAGACTCTTGTGAGTACCAATTATTATGTTTACCCAAAGGAAAACATATTGTTTTTTGCTCAGTTTCCTCTTCTTCTCCAAACAGTGACCTTTTATTAAACTTTATTTGATAAAAACAACATAGAAGGAGAAACTCCTGAATTGTGTTGTGATTTTACAAAAGTCTAAAATTCAACATACAACAGTTTAAAATTCAACGATAAAATGCATTATTAAAATAATTAATATAAAACCTCTGACCTGGCCAATGACCTAATTTGTTGACGCCTGTCACTATGGTAACAGCTGGTGTTGGGTTACATAATTTCTTAGAAGAAGGGGTAAAAAAATTAGACTCCTGTCACCATATATGTTAGCGTGTTTAGGTAAGAATTAACAGAGCAGACCACATGCGAAGGTAAACATTATGCCCGTGCCTGGGCATGGTTTGGGACAATGCACGGTTTGGGACACAACAAGGACATTTACATCGTTATACATGTGTACATGTACTGACGAAGACCTGCCCTGTTGTTCCAGTGATGTGTATCGGTCCAAGGGATCCATGCAAAATTTCCAGCAGATGTTGGATAACGTCTTCTTGCCTCTATTTGATGCAACTATAAACCCTCAGAAGCACCAGAATCTGCACATCTTCCTGAACTACGTAAGAACAGTTTTATACAAGGTTTTCATAGTCAGAATTTAAAGTGCTCATGACACCAAAATATGACCTTAACTGATTGTAATTGACATAACTAGTATTGCCTGGCTAACAGATACATTTGTAATAAATATTCACGGTTCTCCTGTTACATTCGAAATTCTAATGCCCTGCCTGGGAAAAGTCAGCAGAAAAGTCCTGGCAGGCGATTTGCATCTCCACATTTTAGTTTTGCATGTCTGTATTTTTTCCTGAGATGATGTCACCCAGTGATGTCAGCTCAGGAAAAAAACACAGAAATGATTAAAAATAAAACACAGAGATGCAAATAGAGATGCCCGAAGTGGGCGATTGGGAAGCTTGCTAGAGAGTTTTAAAAAATTCACTTTGAGAAGGCCGTACAAGCTCAATTTCGCAGTCATCATGATTGGAACAAACTTCAAGTGACTATATTGTATGTACACTTCCGATATCTGTATGTATATTACGGACTTTTTGTGTCATTTGGTCTTTAACGAAACTCTGACTAATGCACTCTTTTGTCGTTCTTTTCTTCTTGCTTATTTTGCATGGTAGTCTGTTTCTAGTTATTTATGGGCGGTACCCCAAAAAAAGAGTCTAACACGCTTGTTCTGTGTTATTTATTTCAAACTCTTCAGGCATTAAATGATGACGAAACTGTGCTGAGAAATGGCAGTAAATGTCAATATCAGACTGATTTCCTCATCCTGAATATTTTTTTGTATTGCCGCCCTGAAATTACATAGGATGCATAAGGTGTTACTATTTCTAAGGCACACTTGTATGTGTTTATCTGTAGATCTCATGATAAACATCTACTGTATATTTCAGGTTACAGGCTTTGATTCTGTTGATGACGAGTCAAAGGCAGAACGTCACCTGTTCAACCAGCGCAGCCCGACTCCGGATGAGTGGACCATGAATGAAAGTCCTCCATACACCTATTACATGTACTACATGTATGCTAACCTGGTTGTTCTCAACCACCTCAGAAAGTAAGGACACTGTTTTCAATGTTACATATGAAATAGAAAACGGCAATGACATTAAATATAAGGTTCCTTAAATGTTCTGGAGCCCTGTGCTTTTGCTATGTAAGTAAACTAAGTTGTAAGGTGGCATGGCCATGTTGATATTTGTGAATTATACGTAGTTAAATGGAACCTCTTTCACTCTTGCAGACAATTGAAACACGATTTGATATACCTTTATCGTATTTTTCTTACCTTCGACAAGAAGGCTATGTTTTGCATAGCATCTGTGCACGAATGACTGTACTATGATAGATTGGAGAGGGTTCTATATATGATACTTCTTGTATTGATATCACGAAAATTCTCGGAGTTAAAACTTTTGATCCAACACAAAGAAATTCTCTCACCCAGAGTTTTTGACCAGTCATTCTGGTCTTCCTCAGTAGATTGACCCAGTGAGGTTGTCACGTGGCTTCTTTGAAGTGTGAAGTACTCAGTGCTGACGTCACACTTCAAAGAAGCCACGTGACAAGTCTCACTGGGTCAGTCTACTGAGGAAGACCAGAGTGACTGGTCGAAAGCTCTAAGTCAGAGAACTTCTTCGTGTTGGATCAAAAGTTTGAACTTGAAACTTCTTGTATTATTATGAAGCAAGTTTAAACTGTAGTTTCCAACACAACAAATTTGACTCACCCAAATTTTCGACTGTATAATTGAATGAGCAATCCACCGCTTCCGTAACGTCACACAGATATCACACGTGACTCCGTGAGCAGTGGATCATAGGTTGCAGAAAGTCTGTGGCGCCCCCGTCTCTATTGAGGGATGGTTATAATGACCTGATGTAGATGGCCTCTTTAATCCCTCGTGCAAAGCAGCCCGATTCTGAGTCCAAGATTCTTACTTTGTCCAATAAGACTGAATGACCAGCCGATTCTATGTGTATATGTTGTGAAACCTCCGACGTAGTCAAGCTAGGTAGTTTGTGTTTGAAGAACCTAGCCTTGAGAGATCTTTCAGTCTCTCCAATATACAATCGCTTCTTGTATTATTGTGAACACTAACGATCTTGTCTGCTGTCCAGGCAGCGGGGTATGAGGACGTTCAACCTGCGGCCTCACTGCGGAGAGGCTGGAGATGCGCGTCATCTGGTCTCAGCCTTCATGTTGTCTGAAAATATTTCTCATGGACTCAACCTGAAAAAGGTACTAATAATGTTCTGTTCAGTCATCTTCACAGGGAAACAAGAAATCGAAGATTTCAAACCCCTGCATGGGTAGTATTTAGAGACGGAAAAATATGACGTCTCCAAGCTGCCAAAATGAGCAAATTCTCACACGGTGATTCTCATGACTTTACTACAGACCAATTAAAAAATCCAAAAAGAGTATTCAAAGACTTAAGTAGATAGACGTTGCATGAAAAAAGCACCCATTTTACAAGACTCTCACTACTACCAACCTCTGTAAAATATGTAACTGCCATAATAAAACAAAGTTGCAACACGGACATACACATCTTCCCTATACCTACCCACCAACTCACTTTCCCACCTACGTCCTACCTATACGACACTCTCCCTTCCCTTCACCGTGTTCCCTTTTCTTCTTCCCATGTGATACAAGAATGTCTCTACAGTTCCATCTAGACCTTTTCAATTCATGTTGACCACAAATAGCTGGAAACACGAACAGACAAACGGGCACACACAGGAATACCCAAAACAATACATCCATCCGAAAAAATGGAATAATAAAAGTGCAGTCTCGGTGCTATCGAACGTAGCATCTTTTAGAACATGTTAAGGTAAGGTCAATATTAACAAATCCTATTAGGAGACGAAAAAGAAGCATTAACAAGAAGCCATAGGTGACAATCCTCCGTGAAGTTTTATATATTTTTAAACAAAATCCCAAGCGTCAACGCCAGACCTACTGTGCAGACATTATAATTAGGCAACGGTTGATACAATGGGGGCGCGTCACAAGCATAAAACATACAAAGAGCTAAATCCATTACTGCTCCCAGGGCGTGTAAAGATACTGTGCTTCAAGTTCGAAGTTCATTTTAATTACACACACACAATCATTGCATTCACATAAAGATCGGACTATCATGGTCGTGTCTAGTAACAAAGACAGTCCCACCGTCTTACCGTGCCTGTACCTAATTAAGCGCGCCTGGAACCTGGCCAAATTCCAGCAACAGTTGCGGTAAGCACCGCGAGTGTTACTACCGCCGGCCAGATAACCAGGATATCTGCTTATAGTACCTCTGCTACCAGACAACTGCCTAAACCTACGGCCTATTCCACAGGATTGTAAAAGTAGGGATGTTTCTAAAATATGCATTTACTTCAATATCAAAACAGCTAGGGTACAAATAAAAAGACGTGCATCATCCCGGACATAATGCCACACCACATGCGAAATTACACAGAAATGCGACGTACGGAAGAATGCGTTTTGGCTGCGAACATCTTCCAAAAAACTTGTCATCTCTTAAGCATGGGCAAAAACATCTGGAACCACTTAGAAAAACCACCCCGTATCTGCATGAAGTTCCACCCCCCCCACTGCTATTCCAAACAACGCGTTTTTCTGGACCATTCCAATTCGCCTCGTAATTGTAGGGGGGCGTCTGCAATATTACATTGACCGCGAAAGCTGCAACGGCAAAAATACACATTCGTGCATCAACACGGGCATGCCCGCAGACGGCCTATAAAATTGCGTGCCGATTACACAAAGAGAACCCAGTGTTTTGACTGCGAACATGAAAAATCAGCCGATCACAACACTCCGTCCGGAGGTCCTGACCTCCTTCACGGAGTAATTACTTCCAGCAAACTTTGTTCTACAAAATAGACGTCACCGGTACCAAAACCATTTATTCCATCGTAGGATTATGTTCAGTACTTAAACGTTTTGTAAGAAAAAATATAAGAAAAATACCGTTGTCACGTATAACAAATGTTCTATGTTTAAACGCAAGAAATTAGACAATTGACTGCAAAGTACCTACTACTACGTTGATTAGTCTTATAGTATGTCTGTTATATACAAATAGATGCAAAGCTTTGTACTGTATGGTTGAAGAGGTTTATCAGTCAAGTAGAATTAACAGTTAGTAGAATATTCTTCAATCAATGACTGTTTTTGTTAGGTAAAATCACGTACCTCCAAATTTTTGGTGTCGACTGTACACCTTGATCACGGAGTGACCTAGTCTCGCGAGAACACGTGACTAGGTCGAGACTTGTGTGGATCTTCTGGCCTCCCCTGCCACAGGTGCGTGATTTTACCTTTCAAAAACAGTCACTGATTGAAGAATATTCTGCTAGCAGTTTGTACAGTATACAATTGTTGTGCAATAAAGTTTCGTGTGTCCTCAGAGCCCAGTTCTGTACTACTTGTTTTACCTGGCGCAAGTGGGAATCGCGATGTCACCTCTGAGCAACAACAGTCTGTTCCTGGACTATAACCGCAACCCGCTGTACGAGTACCTGTCCAGGGGACTCAACATCTCACTGTCAACGGACGATCCACTGCAGTTCCACTACACAAGGGTAACCATTTACATCCATAAGCCTGCTAGTAATAAGCACAACAAGCTGTTCGTTCTGTAAGACCTACTATGGGTGCAGATAACATTAGAGACTTACGTATGTATGTAAACGTAACTGTACAAGTGAACTACATTATACAGTGTGCTTTATGTGTGTGCTTTATTAAACTCCATTAGCGACACACAAGACATTGGTACAAAATCCAGTATGTAGCTAATCTTCCTGGAGTTAAAATACAATTATAGTACAAATACACTACATCAAAATTACAACATTATTTACATGCAACATTTAATTTAACATTTAAAAGTAACATCATATGTGCCTATCAACATGTGCCTATGTACGCATGTGCTCTAACAACTCCTGCCTAAACCTACTCTTAGTTGCTGCTTGTACCTCATGCGGCAAAGTGTTCCAAACTGTTCAGGATCTATAAATGAAAGTCTTCTTCAGGGCGTTCGTTTTGGGTTTCATTAAACAGTATGTGTTTCGGCTAGCATGACGTGTGTTGTGGCTGTGTTGGTAGGAGACAGGACATAACTGTTTGTAGAGTACTTCTGGTTGATGTGTAGCAATGACCCTCTGTAGCTGAGAGACAGTGTTTACAAGAATCCTTTTCTTGACAGTCTGCCATGACAGAGACGCATGGAGCTGTTGTACTGGAGTTTTGAAGTCACAATGACTTATAACTTAAACGTTGTCTGGTTAGTATGTACTGCACGGGTTGTAACCAGCGGCCTTTGACTGAAATCAGTAGAAACTGAACTGAGAAAGACCTTGAATTTTCTACCACAATGTGCAAGGCTAATGCTTAGGTCCCAATCGCGCCGGTGTTCGTCGGGGATGTAGCCCCGGCCGGTCCCAGAATGGTCTGTTGCGTAACGAATTTGTCCCGGTGGACTGCCGGCAACCTGCCGGCAACCTGCCGGACACCTCTCGGTGATCTCACGGTTAGGTCACGGCGTCAGCGGGGCCCGGATAGAATTTAGAGTCAGAACTACATTCTTCTCGGGTCCAGGCCTGGTAGCCGCAGGGTGTCCCGTGGGGCTACGTAGGGTCCACGCCTGTACGTGACAAAAACAATCCCGGGAAGTACCCGGCAGGGCCCCTTTTTCCAATTGGGACCTAAGCATTACCCATTGTCTCGATCAGTTTAGGAAGGTGTAATAATTTGTCTTGGTTCTGGTTGGATAGGAGCCACTGATGGAGGAGTACGCCATAGCTGCACAGGTCTGGAAGCTGACCAACTGTGACATGTGTGAGATCGCCCGGAACAGCGTGGCCATGAGCGGCCTGCCGGAAAAGGTATGAACCATCACACCATGTCATTTATAAATCACAAACTCATTAATCATAACTAACAAGTTGAGTTTATGATGAAAATAAACTGTTCTCCATCTCAACAAAAAAATTAACTCACCGGAATTTTCAACCGAATCGCTCAGTCCTCATCAGCTTTCTGGCCCGAGTGCTTTAGACACGTGTTTTGCCCACGTGTGACGTCAGCACTAGGTCAAAGTTCGTCGGAAGTTGGTACCACCCACCGTTCCGGTTGAAAGAAGTTGAGTTGAGTTGGAGAATAGTTTGTTTCTCATTATGTATTCTACCAGCACAGACGAATTTTCATGCACGGTTTGAGTTTGTTGACTTCCAATTTGTTGATGTGGATGACTTGAATCTGTTTTTGGCCTTGTTTCAAAATGATAGCTGTTTGTTCGTTTAAGCATCATTGCACGATTTACATACCACGGCGATAGTCTAACATAGACCTGGTCAGTTCTGCCTGCTATGCTGGACGTCGCTGCCCATGCACTGCACGCCTTAAAGCATGCGTAAACTAAGGTACATGCTAGGGACGAAACTAAAACTTTAGGCATGCTTTAAGGTGTGCATAAAGAATAGATTTTGTGAAGTGAAACTGCGATGATGAGGGTATCCGTCAAGTAGGATATGTTGCAGAAACTGAGGCTGTTCAAAATTTAGATTTTTGATCCAACACAAAGGAATTCTCTCACCTGGAGCTTTCGACCAGTCACTCTGGTCTTCCTCAGTAGACTGACCCAGTGAGACTTGTAACGTGGCCTCTATGAAGTGTGACGTCAACAATGAGGCTGTTGAGGCATACTACTGAGGAAAAGTAGTCGAAGTCATACTATGAACCGTACCTATCTAGTTCTATGCCTGAATGGGTAAGGGTTAGGATTAGGTACGGTTCTGGATAGTCTCTACATATTTTGGACACTGAACAAGACTATTTCCTAAGAGGGGTGAAGGAGGCCATATACATCAGGGCCCATCACCCTTCACTGAACCGCGACGAGGGCCGACATCGTCTACCAGATGCCTTTGACCCAGTGGTGACGTCACACTTCAAAAAAGCCACGTGATATGTCACACTAGGTCAGTCTACTGAGGAAGACCAGAATGACTGGTCGAAAACTCTAGGTGAGAGAATTTTTGTGTTGGATCTAAAGTTTTAACTCTAAACATAGTCGAGGTCATGCATTCATAAATACGCGTTCTCTTCTTTACAGATGAAGAAGCATTTCTTGGGAGAAAACTATCGTCAGAAGGAGGGCCCTGCCGGAAACACAGTCCTCAAAACCAACATCCCCAACATCAGGGTCGCCTATCGCTTTGAGACGATGACAGAAGAGCTCGCATTGCTTTGTAACGGGGCGAAAGTGTTTGACTAGCGAGATTTCCGATGTTTGACAACGAACATACATATGTTAGACCCTGTATATAGGAAATCCAGTTTATTGACGCAACAACATCTGGGAATTTGGGGTGAGCTTGGGCATTATGTGCAAATTTAAAGCAAATCAAATCAAATCAAACGGTTGTAAGATCAAGAAAAGTATCACAGCTCACTTTCTGCAGAATCCACTTCTCTTTCTGTACATCTCTCAACGACTTAGTGAAAGAAGCAGGTTTGCCAAAATGAAATTGAAGTGATTCAAGGTAACAAATGTTATCGTTTCCAACTTCAACCTTTTGGGATTGGGATTCCCATCTAAGTCTGGACTACAGTCTATGCTCAACACTTGTAATTCGAACGCCTTTGACCCACCTACAAAATCCTGGCAGTCGTGAAGTAAAGTTGTTTTCAGTATCCTCTGTTCTACTGACCACAAAAACATCAGTGACTCTACATCATACCGACTGCTATAATTCCGATGGGTGCTCTCTAATGCCGTCATACTAAAAAAAAGATGTCATCGAAGACTTTTCAAGAATGTCCTTATAACGCCTAGCCTGGATGTCTAAGGTGTGCATCGCCCGGAGATTACCCATACCGAATTAATAGATCTCTTGAAATTTACCGTTCAAATTGGATATTACGTGATGCATGATTCTGAAGCATTCAAATACGCTGCTTGTTTTCAAGTTACACAGAGCAAAAATGTTCCAGGTTTTGTTTCCATGTATGGACTACTAACAAACGCATCAACCACCCCTGTCCAACTTTGAAAACGTCTAACAAAAGCCTCGACTATCAGTCACAAATTACGTCTGGCTCTGGTCAAGATTCACGGACACGTCTCACAAACAAATTTGCGTCATTTCTGGACAATGATTATTTCTGGCTATTTTTAAAATACTTCATTTGTAGTCACCCTTTATTCCCTGATGATAGATTAAAGAATTGTTGCATTTGAAACCTATAGAAACCATTTTATTGGGAAAGTTGATCAGCATTTTAGTTTCTTGGAAATATCAGTGATGTAAGTGTACAATTTATATTGGGAGTTTGTTTCCCTTGAATTTGCCTCAAACTGTATATATATGTTAATGTTTCCCTTTTTGATAGAAATGTTAGCTTTTCGATAGAGTTCAGTCTATTTATCATTATAGCTGGCAAGATAATCAACCAGGATCATACATCTCTCAAACACAAAGACAAAACAGTGTTTCCTTTCATAAGGTAATGCTTGGAGGACAACATATGGGAAAATATACAGATATAGAGATATAGAAATATACTTCGATATCTCTTCAGGCAAAGAGAAACCAAACAAACAAACAAATCTGCTTGATCTACCTTTAGAAATTTATTTGCATCAGATGCTTGACAGTAAAAAAGGTCTTCCAATGGAACGTGTTCACACAATAGAAAGAAGTTGTACTCTACTACTGGACGTGAAATGGCGATGGTGAAGTCAGACACCCAAGTATTTATGGCCCTGTATTTTAACCAGAACCGTACCTATCTAGTTTGATGCCTGAATGGGTACACCTGATGGTAAGGGGTAGAATTAGGTACGGTTCTGGATAGTCTCTGCGTATCCAAGACCGTCAATTTGCTCCAGGCACGGTTCTGGATAAAGCACGGCTCTGGATACAACTGCTTATTTGCAACAACAGCAGAACAAGTCTGTTTCTACTTCTAACTCCTAATATCATTTTCATCGCGCGTATAAATGTTAAAGGAAAGCAAACAATTTTGACTTTAGTTCAGCAAAGACAAATCCTGACCAATATAATGTGTTAGTTTGTTTAGGCCTATTGACACGGCTAAATCTTACGGACTAAGTTGGCTCGACTCGCACCAAGAACACTGAATGGCATAATTGAATTTTTATCTAAATTCATGTTTATGAATTTGCTTATTCCGTATCCCAACAACCCCCAACACGCCCTTGCAGCACATCCACAGTGCGCAGGTTACATTTGGTTTGATTATTCTGTCTTTTCAAAGGGCACTTCAAGGCAAGTCCCGAGGGGACCAAAACACACATTTCAGCTTTTCTATTGGAATATCACAGGACCAATGTGCCATTTTCCATTCTGTCCACCTGGCCACAAATACTTGGGAGTGTGTCTCTTGTCAGCGGAGAGTTGGACATATGACATAATGTGATAGTATTTGGGTGTGTTCTTTATACAAGTGATGAAGCATGTTGGAAGTTGGCTACATGGGTTAAGTCCTTACATTTTGTGGAAATAAATCTTCCTTTGACAAACCCTTGTCTTCCTACTTGTATTATTTTTTAAAATGTTTAAATGCTGCCTTGTCTAATGTAGTACATTGATTCTACTATTTTGATGAACTTTCCAAAGCTGCCACGGATAGCCTGGGTACCATCCTACTTGTATGCCGGGGCTCCCACACTCGCTTCCCTAAGAAGTAGTCTGGGAACGGTTAGATCTGAACCATCTGGAATTGAAGATTCTCGGTCAGATTTTGCCCGAGTGTGCTGATTGGTCCCTTCTGTCTTGTTCAAAAAGCCTAACGTCCTTCTCAGTATGTAGTGATGCTTATCTCCTGCCTGCCCAGCAGGTATCACTGACCAAGGAAGGGTTTGTTTCTTTATCTTGGACGGAGTGGAGTAGCCCTTGAGAGACATTTGTCATGATTTTGCTAACATTTGAAGTAAGACAGCCACAAAGAACATCTTGCAATAAAGAAAACTACAAGAAATTGTTGTACTCGAGGTAAATTTGTGGCTGAACTTGTCATATATATGCAGCAACTTTTTTACCCTTACCAAAACAGCACATGGCCACGTGGACTTTGTACTGATGGGTCATCTACTAGTGGAAGAGGTTCCGCCCAGCCCTCCCCATATCGTGAAAAGAGGACTCAACTAAACAAGAATTTTTGACTTATCAATCTGACAAATATAGTGCTGCGTTGTTGCCCGACAGTTCTCTAATACCCAGCTGTAGTTGTGCTCGGCAGACATGGTCACACAGTTGTAAGGAACCGACACGTGGGTGACGTTTTGGTCGGGTGCCCACTCCTCAAAGTCGTCTGGCAGCGGTGTCAGACTTTCCTCGGCGTAGATCCAATGTTGATGGTCCGGATGATGAAAGAGACCAATCCAAAAGTGTTTCCCGTAGAACTGCGGATATCGTTGTAGTTGTGACACCAGGAACTGGTGGATTTGGTTGTTCGTGACTAGGACTGGTCTGGCATTGAACTGTTGGCAGTCTGTCGTGAGGTACGCTCTGTAGTCGGTGGGTCTCGCAGAAAATATGTAACATATGCCGTTGTAGTCCGCACTAGCAGCTAAGGTCGGATACTCTGCACAACCTGGAAAGCAAAAAATGTGATTCACACAATGTTTAATAGCAACTTGTATGACCTAAACATAAACATGACTGTGCACAGACTTTGCCTTGAAGGTGGAAAGGTCGTCTCGCTTCTCCGCGTGGCTGCCCCCTACCCGCGGACAGCAACATGGCAGGCATCTCCGCAACTCGACACGCTACCAACAACCAACTGGGACTAAACGTTACATAACTAGTGCAATCCCCGCAATGACAAAGTTACTGAATGAACTGTAGAAGTTTGTTTTTAAATATCGTAACAGATTTTATGTATTTATGTATGACGATGGTGGAACGAACTGTAAATATTTATAATGTGCTATATTTTAAGCTGTGATTTTATCAACTCAACTGATTTTAAAACTACTGTAAAGTCTGGCCTAATTCAGTCTGTTGACTGCTATGTCAGATTGTGCTTCTTCTTTAATAAACCAATCATCATGATGAACAATTTTTGCTCCTTAAAAGATGCACCCTGTATTAACATTGAAACTTGTGGTGGCAATGACTTACCAGGAGGGAAGGTAGGAACAGGCTGGGAAGGAGTTGTCCGCAAAGATGAAGCTGGGGAACAGAAAATAACTTGAGCTATTCCATCCGTATACGCTATTCCAATAGGAATATATAGTATCATTGCTACATGGTGGACATGTTTGTCTTACGCTTTTCTGCTTTTTTGCCGATTAGACCCACGCCCCGGAATCGTTCAAAATAACAAAACAACAAGAATTCTGATATTTCATACCTCCATGAAATATGTTACTCTCCAAGCAGAGGTTTGGGTTTTGGGGGTATTTTTAGCGTGTTTTTAGGATTTTTTATCGGGGTTTCTCTTTTGCACTGAATTTTTTTTCTCACCAAACCCAACATCCCAGTTTTGTACAAAAAACTTGAATTCCAGTTTCCCCTAGGGGAGATTGGAATCCCTAACTCCCCTAGGAGGATTCCAGATTCTCCTAGGGGAGATAAGGATTCCAATCTCCCCTAGGGGAGATAGGGATTCCAATCTCCCCTAGGAGGATTCCGGATCCCCCTGGATTCCAATCTCCCGTGACATATATATATACTATTATTCAATTACATCCGGTTTCACCATTATTAGTTTTACATCCATTGAGTTAGACATCACTACACACAGCAATTCTATTCCTACTAATTCCGTATACATACTCAGATTTCGTCTGATATGGGCATTTGGAATAGTTTTCTTAGCCTCTGTTTACCTACAGGACAGAAAAATTGCTGACTTTTTAATAAGGCCCGTGCTTTATGTTTAGAACTAATTCCGTTCACAAACTTTCCTTGACAAATACCTTACCTTCGAAGGAAAATGCATCTGTGATGGGTAACAACATTACACACACTTAAAACACTAACACCGTATTGTTTACCAACAAACATCCATATACAGCTGTGCCTATTAAAAAAAGGCCAACATTACGCAATGGTTTGGAAACTCCATTGTACCTGACTCCATGCATTTAGCAATACATTTTTATAAAACAGTTCACCCCAAAGTTCTTACCAGGGTTAGTGGTCAGCAGCGGGCTGGGGGTTGTTGTCGGCGGTGGGTTCGATGTTGTTGTTGAACAGCAACACTGAAAATACGTTATGAAGCAAGTTTTAACTGTAATATCTAACACAACAAATTGGACTCACTCAAATTTTCGACTGTACAACTCCAGTCTTTGTCAAGGAATGAACAATCCACCGCTTCCGTGACGTCACGAAGATAACACACGTGACTCCGTGAGCAGTGGATCATAGGTTGCAGAAAGTCTGTGGCGCCCCCCGTCTCTGTTGAGGGATGGTTGTAATGCCCTGATGTAGATGGCCTCTTTAATCCCACAGACTTTCTGCAAACCTATGATCCAGTGCTCACGGAGTCACGTGTGTTATCTGCGTGATGTCACCGAATCAGTGGATTGTTCATTCCTTGACAAAGACTGGAGTTGTACAGTCGAAAATTTGGGTAAGTCTGATTTATTGTGTTGGATAGTACGGTTTATACTTGCTTCATAATGATTTCTACCAACACAGATAAACTTTCAAGATAAGACTGAAAATACGTTATGTTATGATCATTTGGTACCATATGAATGCAAATAGTAATTATGTTGTCATTATAATGTAATGCATGGATGCATTTTGGACCAGAACTCTAGTTTTCTATAGTGGTACTTCGTCATTTGCTCATACAACACATTGCCAATACAATTACTTTTTGGGATTAAAAAAAATCACTCTTTCGTATGTCTTTAAATAGTAGTTCGAAGGCGTATTTCGATGCCTGCGGATGATTTAGTGAGGGCGTCGTTCCTCATTGCCATATCTGCGCCATATGGCATCAAGCTAGCTGTACGTACCGACCCAGGTGGTCCGGGTGGCCCTGCCGGGCCGGGAGAGCCAGCTGGCCCCGGGTATCCACGCGGTCCCATCGGGCCAGCAGAGCCGGGGGCTCCGATCGTGCCGGGAGGGCCTGGGTCCCCGCGCGATCCGCCAGCCCCGGCAAATCCGCGTGGCCCTGTTCGACCAGTTGGGCCAATCGGGCCTGGAGGACCAACAGGCCCGGCAATACCGTCTCTTCCATCTCTTCCGGGTTCACCTCGGTTCCCAGTCAAACAGCCTTAGCAGACATTAAAATCGCCAAAAATATGAAATCTGAGAATAGGTGAACTTAAAGAGAATATAATTTCGATACACTGCAGGCACGCAAAACATTATACCATTGCAAATATAAAAAAAGAAGCAAAAATACATGAAGCCAGGTTACGTATGGGAAGGCTGACATGGCAACGAAAAACAAACGTTTCTTGTGTGACAAATATTGCAGAATGCAATTAAAAGTATAAGCTTTAGCTAACAAGGTTTCCTAGATCAAATTTGATTTTTGATATTGTAGAAAGGAGCCTACAAGGTCCGGTAAATTTTGTTCCCACGGGATTAAGAAAAACAGAAGTACGGCTCTTGCAGGCTCCGCGCTGCCCACTAGAACCTTCTGCAGAGGTTTACAATGTGAGATGATATCCGGTCAGGCTGATATCAGAGTGCAGAGGCTCAGGTACCCTGAGGTGTGGGACTCCAGGTGGCCTTCTGACGCATGACTAACAACTCCTCACGTCACAAGCATGTGAACAGAACTCTGAGGAGATGGAAGTCATGCTTTACAGCCTCACCGGAACATGGACCACAGCAGCAGGGACAGTGGGCAGCATTCTTACATCGTAACGTTTAATTTTACCCCAGAGGATTGAAGGATTTTGGGCAAGTGTGACTGATCTAATTACAGAGCAATAAGGAAAAAAGAATTAGCCATATCTAATTGTTCATGATGGGTTTAAATTCATTGATGAAATCAAAATTGGAAGAAGAAATGCAAAAGTGTCATGCCCCTACCCCCTAGAGTCGTGGGCAGTGTGATCTTATTCGCAAAACTTCCGGCGTTAGACACAGATCTCTTAGCTCGGTGGTGCACTTCAGCTCCGTACAGGAAGGTGGCGCTTTTGTCACGTGAAGTTCCATCCTCGCGACCGTTGGGGTTCTGCAGACTGACCTGTCGGGTGACATTAGACACACTTAATTAACTACTGTTCTGTGCGTGATTAGAAAACTAACCTGGCAGTAAAGGTTTAGTCTCGTTCGACAGGACGACGGGTTGGCGACTGTCCAACTCTGCCTACCGTGCAATTTGAACTCGTCTATCAGGCCTGCAGTTCCAGGCTAAAACTCGCAGGGCATACAGTTTCTCCTGAATGCACATTTGCGCACTTACGGTTGATTTTGTCCAACTGTGTGTCAATGTGCCACCATCAGATTGGGACCATTTCTTAAGGATAAGAAGTTCTTTATAAGTCTGACGCACCCAAGTCTACGTCGTACGACTCGTAAGACTAGATGAAATACGCTGTCCTCTATCTACATGAGGATATCGTTTTTCTCAACTACTCCTTCCTACAATTAACTTAAGAATTAAGACTTTTGATATTTAAGTAAATTTGAAATATTGCATAGATTTAGAACCGTTAGCGAGGATGATACTTCATCATCACTAGAACTACATTTTGTTTTAATCTTGGTCTGTTTTCTTGGGAGCGTATGATCAGTATCACCATAAATACGAATGTAGGCAATGTTGTGATCTTTCAGGTGTATGCCCCTGATTCTTCGTATCCGGATGATGCAGTTGAAACATTTTATGACCTACTTCAAGCAAAGATCAATCAGAGGCCTCGGAACTGCCATCTAATGATTATGGGGGATTTTAATGCAGTAGTTGGTACCGACCATAATAGTTCAATGTCAAATATTATTGGAAAATTTGGGCTCGGCCACACAAACCCCAGAGGCTGGAAACTACTAGAGTTCTGTGCTGTTAATGATATGGCTGTAACTAACACCCTTTTCAAACATAGACCACTGAGACGGGCTACATGGATTTCTCCAAACAGCACCACAAGAAATCAAATTGACTTTATTATTGTGGATCAAGAACTCAAGCGTACACTGAAAAACAGTCGGTCATACCATTCAGCTGACATTGGCTCAGATCACTCTCTAGTCATGGCCACCTTCAAAATGGATACCCCACTAGAAAGGAAGCCTAAATCAAGGCCTAAACGCTATGATGTTGAGAAGCTGAAAAACCCTGAAGTAGCTGATACTTTCTCCACCAAGATTGGTAATGATTTAGAACCTATTCTGCAGATGGGTGATCTAGATATCAATGAGCTATACTCAAAATTTCAAACAGCCACGAACAAAGCCACAAAAGAGGTGGTAGGCTTCAAGAAACATGCAAAACTAGAAGGCTTACCCCCAGATGTAGAACAAGCCTGTGAAGATGTTGAGTAGTCCAAATGATCTAGACGCTAAAAGCTCATACCATTGGCACAACAAACGGGTGAAGAACGAAGTCAAGAAACATAAGCATAAGTTAATGAAAGACAAAGTTGCAGCTATGGAAAGGGACCACGTTAACAACAATTCTCATAGCCTTTTCAAAACAGTTAGAGAGCTAGAGAACAAACCAAGAAAACCTCTAAGTGTAATGATTGACAAAAATGGCATAAAGCACACCAACCCAAATGAAGTGTTGCGTATATGGGAAGAACATTTCAAAGACCATCTTAACAAGGAATTCCCGCACCAAGAGGAGGCCTTAGATGATATTCCTAACCCTCCAGCTGAGGTAGAACAAGGCCCTCCCATCTCCCGCGAGGAAGTGATCAACTCTATAAAAAAGATGAAAAACAGAAAAGCTCCTGGAGATGACGCAATAACAGCGGAAGTTCTAAAAGCAGGTGGGGAGAAAATGATTGACATGTTGCACCTGATATTCTTTAAGGTTTGGAACGAGGAGCAACCACCACTAGAATGGTCCAAAATGCTAGTGATGCCAGTGCACAAAAAAGGCAGTAAGATGGATCCAGCAAATTACCGTGCCATTGCTCTTCTATCTATTCCTGGAAAGGTTTTCCTTAGAATCCTGTTACACAGGATGCAAGCCAAAACAGAAGCCCACTTTAAAGAATCACAGTTTGGTTTCAGAAGTGGCAGGGGAACGGTAGACGCCATATTTGTGGTAAGACAAATCTTAGAAAAGGCAAGAGAAAGACAGGTTAACCTGCACTTCCACTTCATCGACTTTAAATCCGCGTTTGACACTGTCTGGAGAAAAGCGTTGTGGAAGATGATGAGAGCAATAGGTGTGGACGCGAAGATAGTCAACATAGTGGAAGAGATGTACAAGAACACCCAATGTGCAATAACTGTTAACAATCAGATCACAAAATGGTTTGAAGTCTGTGTAGGTGTCAGACAGGGATGCCTCATGTCCCCAGTGCTTTTTAACATATTCCTGGAATTCGTAATGGATGAGCTTAAGAGCCTGGATAAGACCTTCCAACTACATGATGAGCTTTCAATGGAGGAAAGATACGCAGATGATACTACACTTATTGCTGCAATCTTTGAGAAACTACAGTTGTCAACCCAGGAGCTAGAGTTTGCTTGCAAAAAATGGGGGCTGAAAGTTAACGCGGCTAAGTGCAAAGTCATTTCCCCTGAGTTAGACGAGGATGTAAGCATAGAGGGTTCCACGGTTGAAAAAGTTCAAGATTTTGTATTTTTAGGAAGTGTTATTCCTGGTACAACAAGCGATGTCAAGAGGCGAGTTGCCCTTGCTGCCTCTGCCTTTGGCAGACTCAGGAAAACAGTTTGGAACAGGTCTGATGTCAGTAGGCACCTTAAAACCCGTCTGTTACATGCCCTCATTTTCCCAATAGCAACTTATGCTTGTGAGACATGGACATTGAAAAAAAGTGATGAACAACTCCTATTGGCTTTTGAAATGAGATGCCTGCGGGCTATCCTGAATGTCTCATGGAGAGACCACATCAGAAATGAGGAAATCCGAGCCATGCTGGGAATAGAAAATACCATAATCGACGATATTCGTAAAAGAAGGCTGAGGTGGTTTGGTCACGTTCAGAGGAGACCCCCAGACTCTTTGGTGTATGGGGCCTACCATCAGGATTTCACAAACCCCAGACCTAGAGGTAGACCCCCTAAAAGATGGCGGGACCAGATAGTACAGGACACGGGGTGGTCCCTCAAGTACGCTGAACGAAAGGCTAAGGACCGTGATGCCTGGCGGGAAAAAATGAAGAGGAGCAAGGGGCCAGTCCTGGCCTAAGCATTTAGGCAGGCTGTTTTCTTGGGAGGAGGGGGGGGGGCAGCCGTCACCAGTCGAACAGGGACCCGATTACAGTTCATTACCTTCAGAGACATTATGTCAGCTGTCATGAGCTGGGACATTTTCTTGGCGTCTACACAAATTTACAGATGCAAAATGCTAAATAATATTAACAAAAAAAAAAACACTGAGCAAGTTTAGATTCATTACAATTCGTCCTAACCAATCACCAGGATCCATCGGACCGAAAATGTAACTTGTAGGAGTTCGTCATAAACTAGTAAAAGCATGACCAAGAAAATATCAAATATCATCAGGTGTTTGATGGACATACCTGCACGTCCAGGTGATCTCTCCAGTGGCGGATCTCCTGCATCTGGGCTTCCATTTCCTTCAGGTGCGACAGCTGGGCTTCCATTTCTTTCAGGTGCGTTTCTGTTTCCTTCAGGTGCGTTTCTGTTTCCTTCAGGTGCGACAGCTGGGCCTCCATTTTACTGAGGTCCGCCCCCTGCTTCACCAGTACACACATGGTGACGAAGCTCACACTAACGGCAACCGCGGCTACAAAAAGAAATCCGGTCAACGCCAGCCCAGTGTGGCTTCGTTTATCCCGCCCGTAAGTCGTGTCGTACAGCTTTTCGGAGCCCATTGTTAGATATTTCCGCCCGAAAAAGTACCTGATCAACGCTCTACGTGCAGGCCCAACCTGCACAATAGCCTCTTCGCTACGAACTAACTTAAAAGATATGATGTCACCTCGACTCCAACATCTGTTCCCTCATTGGTTAGAAAGATTACAACACACCCATTTTGTCTTGCGTCAGTTATATTTTTTAGCCATACACGGAGATTCAGAGCACATCGGAGACCTTCGGGTCCGAACCGAAGTTTGACGAATGGGACCGATTCGTGCCCGATCATTCCCGATTGCCACTGCCATGTCGCTCGGAAGGAATACCGATGTAATTGGTGCCTGAGGGTCAAATTGTCTTTACTAAAAGATATCGTTTAAACAACTCAAATCACTTAGCTTGTGGATTGAAGTTCTTCAAGATACGATGAAGAGGTGTCCTTCTCAAAGATAGAAGTAGAACATTTGGTTTGTGGAAACAGATTCTGTAGTTGAATTTTGGTTCTTATTCTGTCAACTATTACTGGGGTCACTGAACCCAACGAGAGGTCGTGTCTTGTCTTCTTCATATTTAACAGACATGTTGTAACAAACAGTTTCAGATCTGTAAGATAATACAAAGAGAACAGTGAGAAGAATCTAGATTTGGTTTAAAATGTTGTGTAACAAATATCAGTCAAGTATATAGATTGTTTTTATTTGTCAAATGAGATCTAGATTTAAAGCTTACAGGGACAAAATGCAAAACAGAATGGGTTTGGCATGGTTATAGAGGGAAGGAATCTACAATATTAAAGAAATACGTTTAGATTAAATTTATATAAAAGAGCGACAGCAAAAGCAAAAGACAGAACCGTGGTTTGTCCTTGTGAGGGTTGTTGACCTCTGCTGCAGTCTCTGAGCGGAAGTGGCGTATTTAGTCCTACTACAACTTATGGCTTGGACGAAAAACTGACATCAAGACCATCGGAGACCGTCGGCTCAGTACTCCCCGATTACAGTTAAAACAATCACTGGGTAGGATATGTGAATATATGAATATATAAGTATACATAGTGCTACTAATGCCTGTGCCTCAGTTTGACCTCCAATCTTGAGAAGAATTTAAAAACCAAATAATAGTTTTGTTGCCATGTGATTTTTTTTTTGGGGGGGGGGGGAAGGGGGTCAAATCTAGAAACTTATACAATTGTAATTTGATTTTAGCTCTTATTATGACAACACTGCTATAATACAGTAGTTCCCAGTCCCCTCTGACCTGTGAGCACATTTCTTCGGGTCAGGGCCAACCGGTTTTACTCTCCAAGCAGAGGTTTGTGTTTTGGGTTATTTTTTGGCGTGTTTTTAGTTTTTTTTTTTTTTAATCGGGGTTTCTTGTTGGACTGGGAAAATTTTTTTCACCAATTTAACCTCTACCGGCACTCACCCCGGGGCGGGGCAAACCTATTCAAGAAACGTGACAGTGCTCCTTCCCGGGAACCATCAAATTATCATTAGGGATATCCACTTTACTGTGGTGAATTACCACACATCTAGCAAGTGCAAAAAAGAAACCCCGATAAAAAAGCTTAAAAACGTCCAAAATAACCTAAAAACCAAACCTCTGCTTGGAGAGTAAAACCGGTTTTAGACGCGCAGTGAGCGGCTGATTGTTCCAGCCCGAGGGGTTAATTTGGGTCCATCGCTACCGACTTTGTACTGGTTCAGCGCGCTGTGTTTATACAAAAGTCGTTGAAGTATAAATGTCTGAAAATGTACCTTGGACGTGTTCGGGCCCAAAATACAACCTATATACATCTGATAGTTACATATAAGAAGCATCATAGTTTTAAAGGCATCATGGATAACATTAGTTGTTAATATAATACTAATATCATTATTCTACTAATGACTTAATAATTCACTACGCCACACTGACTTGATCTTATGGATGACATCCTTCTGTGTTTACTCATATCATAGGTTGTAGACCTAGCTGTTTCTCCGTATCTTGAGTCATGGGGACGTTGGATTTGTATTTTGAGGCATTTCATACAATAGTGATTTCTGTATATTTTAAACACAACGTTCTAACACGCCTAAACTTGCGACTGTAACAAGCGGTTACACCCAGCGTCTCTAAAACCGGTCTTCCCTGACCTCAGGGTTCACAAGTCAGGGCAGCTACAGGTGTTCACATAAGGCCACACCGTCTTAATTTTATGGATGACATCCGCGCGCGCATTGATTTTCGCTTGTTCTAAAAAAAATAAATAAATAAAAAAAAAGATCACATCCACCGAGGCTCTGGCCTGAGTAGTCTATTGTAGTTAGCGACAATACGGAGCCGGGCACCCAGGCTACCGAAGCTCCACGACTCAAGAACTCAGTACAGTGCCGATTCATAAATTCCGCAAAAAACAGCATGTGCCAGCTTGTCATACACGTCGTACTGCCGCTAATTCAAAGTACCAACTTTGTATTCCTGTGGTTTAGTACCATTTTTATTTTTGACCAGATTTGTTTTATTCGCCCGCGCGCACTAGTTTGGGGGTCTTCAGAGAATGTCATCCATACAATTAAGGCGGTGTGGCCTGATGTGAGCCAAAAACAAACTACAGTATCCGTTTCTAGATATCATATCCTCTATTATCATCGTACTAAGGAACAATTACAAACCAATATCTAGAGAAGGGAAGCGATTCTGGTTGTAAAAAGACAGTTTTGAGTTGTTAAAGATCTGAACACAAACTGAGCCCGAGGCAAGTGCCTTGCTAATCAAATCTAATTTTGTAGTTCGGCAAGGCAGTCGGAGATCATCGGGCCCATTCGGCCAACTTCGATTTGTACTCGACACCTGTCGGGTACGAGCCGACGGTCTCCGATGTTCTCCGAGTTACCATTTACGTGACGTCATGTAGCTTGAAATATATTCTCAACTGTTACGTTAAGAAATTGTGGCACATAGAGCAGAATATATTCAGAGTCAGACACAAATTTTTGTGGAAACCTGCATTTTATTCCAAAGGAGCAATAGAGTTCAACGACGCCAATATGTATGCTTTCATAATCACATGGACGTCATGTGATGCAAAATAATGTACCTACCTCCCTACCTACCTACCTGACCTACCTACCTACCTAACCTACGTGTATTCACAAATGTTGCCTTCTGAGACATAACCAACTTAAATATTATCAAAATCTAGCCACAACTTCTAGAATCATGCTGCTCACCCATAAACAAAGAAATTTAAACAATCGGCATCGGAAACATAAAGTACGTAACGCCTTACCGACAGTTTTGATTGTTACGTTCCACGGATCCCGTACTTTCTTTAGTTGTTCCATGACGTAACACCGAACAAACCGTTCTATGACGTATAAAAGAACGTGGAACATGACAACCAGGTTGTGTGTTTGTGTGTATGCGTGTGCGTACGTGTGTATGTATGTGTGTATATTTGTATTTGTGTACCTGTATCGATATAGCCGGTATAACAGCCCTTCAGGGTATGTGTCTGTGTGCGTGTGTATGTGTGAGTGTGTGTGTATGTGTGTGTGTGTGTGTATGTGTGTGTGTGTGTGTGTGTGTATGTGTGTGTGTGTGTGTGTGTGTGTGTGTGTGTGTGTGTGTGTGTTGTG
>NW_017802602.1:4095268-4097347 GCF_001625305.1 Branchiostoma belcheri | reverse complement strand
ACCTCTTCTCTGCACACTCCCAGAACAGGTGGAGCACGCTCTCAGAAACACAATTATTATTTGTACAATATGCAAGCACTTGTTTGTTGTGTTTGATTTAAATTTTTTTAAGGAGACGGCATAACCCCTTCTAGACCTTCGCTGACATGTCAACAACATTTTCTCACGATCTTTTACAACTTGGAGGGCAAACAAAACAAAACAAAGTCTGCGTACTTGTGCTGCTCTCCATATACTCTAAAGTTGCTACTGACGGAAACGTGTTTACATACAAGGAAAGCGGTACTTATTGAGCAGTTTAAGAACTCACAAGCGGCACACACATCGCTAGCGACTCAGAGAGCGAAATTTGTAACGTTACGTGTTATTTTCCTGTTACATCGATACCTGTAGAGTAACAAGCTCTTGGTACTTACCTGAGTTGTATGTAGGATGAAATCCCGACGATCTGATCCGAACAAGGCTCGCAGAAAACTCTGAGAAAGACGACGAGAAACCCTCGGTACTTTCTTCCACACCACGGCACGTCTGGTGGACGGAGACACGGGGGTTAGCGTTATGAGCTCCGCGGAGACGGGATTTATAATGAGGCGAAGCGGAGGAGGGTCTCCCTTGCCTGTCCGCGGAGTTCGAATTCTTCTGGCAGTTTTTAAAACTTTGTTAAGACACGTCTTTCTGTCGACTGACAATGTTCCCGTGAATGCGAGCATAACTTACACCGCGGCTTACTGTCCCGTCCTAAGGACTTCTTTGCAGTAGTGTGCAAGTCAATGAAACCACCAACATGAAAATTCCACATCACTCCAAACCCGCAAAGACACACCCAGTAGTGGCGACAATAACGATCTTCGTGACTTTGTCGGTCATTTTCCGTACTCGTGTAACGTGTGTTTCTGTACTCCAATTTACCTTTCACACACATCCTTTGGTTTACATACCAGCAAAATAAAAGTCAAACTACTATTATATACAACAGCACATCTCTGACAACCCAACCTCATACATAATGAAGGCATGAAGCCATCAACCTCTTTTTACAATATAATACAATGTAACTCTTATGATATACACGTAATAAAGGACGCTATATACAGGAGTGAATTATGAATTATAGAATACTTTACAAGACAGTATTCTTTCCACACGGAATCAAGAAATGAAACACCGTAAGTCATGTTGTAACAAGGTCTGTATTGAAAATGACAAGTGCCATGACAGTGCATATTGAAAACATTAAGACATCAATTATTTCAATATATACTTTTAATACACTTATACAATATATGCGTTATACTTACATGACATTCGTGAACCCACCGTGAAATGTTCCCCTTCTGAGACAAACCCAACTTGACCACATCTACCCTAACTGTCATCAAAATCTAGCCACAACTTCTAGGATCATGCTGCTCACCCACCAAAGTAATTGTAAACAAACGGCAACCAAAACAGAAATTTTCAAACAAACGGCAACGTTAACACACAACTATATCGACAGTTGTGATTGGTACGTTCCACGGATCCCGCTTTTTCTTTTGTTGTTCCATGACGTAACAACGAACAAATTGTTCCATGACGTAACAAAGAAGTGGAACATGACAACCAGTTTTGTTTTGCGCTGTTCGAACGATGTCGCTACAACGCCACGTTCGATCAAACGCGGAAACATGATTTAGGGCTTGCTCTACAAAGATCGGGAGGTTTATTTACAGTTCCAGCCAACTTGTGTGTGATAATACATCCCAACTGTTAGTATCAAGAGAGATACTTTGGACGCAGAGGGACGTCCTGATCTTCAGTTGAAGGTGTTTTTGAAAGTGGCCCTGTGTGTGTTTTTGTGTGTGTGTGCGTGTATGTGTACATGTATATGCCTGTGTATGTGTGTGTATTTGTATGTATGTATATGTTTGTATGTGTGTGTGTGTGTGTGTTAGTTGGTTAGTTAGTTGGTGTGTGTGTGTGTGTGTGTTTGTGTGTGTGTGTGTGTGTTAGTTGGTTAGTTGGTGTGTGTGTGTGTGTGTGTTTGTCTAGTTTTGCTTTGCTTTGAAGGTACTGTGTCTATATTTGGTATCGTTGACA
>NW_017802602.1:4078452-4094747 GCF_001625305.1 Branchiostoma belcheri | reverse complement strand
TAACAAGTTCTATTGCTAAATTTAGTAGAATATCAGCAATAAACGTCTTTCTATACACTTACAACTACATGCATTACTTCTAGAAAACGAGAAAACCATTATTCAAGAAAACAAGAAATAGATACTAAACAAACTGATTCTATAAACATCTAGGTTACCAGAATAAACAATAACATGCTAATATTGGATGGTTATCCAACTATAAAAACAAACTATTTTCTTCTTCAACAAAAAACTTTAAACAAACGTATTGATGTTAGTTAGCTTGTTATACTGTATTTTGCATCCTATATATCATTTAAGTTGTTATGCTATGCCATGAAATGCTACAAACAAGATGTACCACATGCAGTCCAACGTTTCCAAGGAACAAAACATTCTGTGAAAGGCACCTAAGCAAACTTTACACACAGTTTCAAAGTCACTGTTTGAAGTACGTCATGAAGGGCTAATACATGGACCTTTCTTCACGATCACTTTATCAGATTGATTTGTAATACTACTACTGGAAATTAACAAGATCTTATGTATAACTCGCTCTGAATACTCCACTTGCTCATGGTGTTGTCCTATACAACATATGAACTTTCAAGCATGTCCTCAATCCAAGTATTTCTATGATTTTTTTTCTTGTCTGGTTTCACATGATTCACCTTCTTGCACGCAATAAATTCAATCACCCACTAGAGTTTGCAAATGTCTCTTGCAATGACCCAGGTGACTTAACAGTCTGCTGCACTCCTCACACTTAAGAGTTAGAGTTTCTTCAGTTTGATTTGACTAGACTCACAACTCAATTCTAAAAACTGAGGTTTTGTACTCCTCAGTCACACCTGTAGGGTTTCTCACAAGTGAGTCTGCATGTGTTTCCTCAGATTACACAGGACACTGAACTGCTTGCTGCACTCTTCACGCTTGTAGGGTTTCTCATCTGTGTGAGTCCGCATGTGTTTCTTAAGACTACCCAACTCTCCGAACTGCCTGCTGCACTCCTCACAACTGTAAGGTTTCTCACCTGTGTGAGTCCGCATGTGTTTCTTAAGACTACCCAACTCTCCGAACTGCCTGCTGCACTCCTCACACCTATAGGGCTTCTCACCTGTGTGAGTCCGCATATGTTTCTTCAGACTTGCCAGCACACTGAACTGCCTGCTGCACTCCTCACACCTGTAGGGTTTCTCCCCCGTGTGAGTCCGCAGGTGTGTCTTCAGATTACCCAGCTGACTGAACTGCTTGCCACACTCTTCACACCTGTAGGGTTTCTCCCCTGTGTGAGTCCGCATGTGGGGTTTCAGGTCACCAAGTTTACTGAACTGCTTGCTGCACTCCTCACAACTGTAGGGTTTCTCACCTGTGTGAGTCCGTATGTGTGTCTTTAGGTGATCCAACTGATTGAACTGCCTGCTGCACTCCTCACACCTGTAAGGTTTCTCACCTGTGTGAGTCCGCATGTGTGTTTTAAGATTTGCCAGCAGACTGAACTGCCTGCCACACTCCTCACACCTGTAGGGTTTCTCACCAGTGTGAGTCCGCATATGTTTCGTTAGACTACCCATCTCACTGAACTGCCTGCTGCACTCCTCACACCTGTAGGGTTTCTCACCTGTGTGAGTCCGCATGTGTGTTTTAAGATTTGCCAGCAGACTGAACTGACTACTGCACTCCTCACACCTGTAGGGTTTCTCCCCTGTGTGAGTCCGCATGTGTTTCCTCAGATTACTCAGTACACTGAACTGCCTGCTGCACTCCTCACACCTGTAGGGTTTCTCACCAGTGTGAGTCCGCATGTGTTTCTTTAGATCACCCAGCTGACTGAACTGCTTGTTGCACTCCTCACACCTGTAAGGTTTCTCACCTGTGTGAGTCCGCATGTGGTTCTTCAGATTACCTAGATGACTGAACTGCCTGCTGCACTCCTCACACCTGTAAGGTTTCTCACCTGTGTGAGTCCGCATGTGTTTCTTCAGATTACCCAGATGACTGAACTGCTTGCCGCACTCTTCACATCTGTACGTTTTTGTGGAAGATCTCCCATCTGATCCTCCTTTGATGCCATCAGAGCCACTGCTGTTTGTTGCCATTATAACAAAGCTGTGCAGTCCTGGAGTATAAAGTTGAGCAGCATTTAATTTCAACAGTTTCTGTCTGCTCAGAACTATAATAAGAAACTATCAAACAGTTCTGCAATGCATCATGAAAGTTCATCTGTGTGGGTAGTAATCATAGTAAAACGTTGAACTTAGTACAGGGATCAGATTTTCAGCGACCACTGTCATCTTCATCATGATAATTAATGACCAATCACTTCAGTGTTCACAACTTGATCTCGCGAGAGTTACGGTTACAAACACGTGACCCTATTCATACGAGATTTTACTGAAACATGACATGAGCAATTGATCAAAAGTGCCAGGAAGTTATCGTCCACCAGATCTGTGAAGGCTGAAGTGCTCTGATATAGTCCTGTTCAGTTTCCAGTATACTGGCTTTGTAGAGTTCAGCAATGGAGAAAAGCTAGGATTACTTGGAGAGTTGGTCCTTTCTGTGATAGTTTTGACACCATCAGTTTGTTTGAATCTTTATTTAATATACGAAAACATCAACTTATGTAACTTCTCCCCAAACATAACAGCTATCAGTTATGCAAAAATAATTACCGTAGCTTGTCTAAAATACAGGAAAACACGACATTCTATTGCTGTACCTACGGAAATCTGCCAAGAGTGCTGATTAAAAAAAAAGAAGAAACAATAATTTCTTCAATGGGACAAAACCTAACTTCATACATAATTTGAAGACAATTCATCCAAGGCCTCTTTAAAATATGCTACTAAAACACAAACATGTACATACAAACACAACTTTAACATCTTTGACCTTAATCGAGTTAATAATTATATGTTCTTACCGGCAAAATATTCTTTTCACAGTCAAGTCTTGAACCGCTACACCCGAGTACTGATGTCTTGAAGAACACAGGTGAATCCTTGAGAACTGTTTTCCCTTTCAGACTTTGGAATCTTGTTTTTCTCTTTCAGCACTACTGAACTATAGAATCCTGTTTTCCCTTTCAGCACTACTGGACTATGGAATCCTGATTTCCCTTTTCAGCACTACTGGACTATAGAATCCTGATTTCCCTTTCAGCACTACTGGACTATGGAATCCTGATTTCCCTTTTCAGCACTACTGGACTATGGAATCCTGATTTCCCTTTCAGCACTACTGGACTATGGAATCCTGATTTCCCTTTTCAGCACTACTGGACTATAGAATCCTGATTTCCCTTTCAGCCCTACTGGACTATTGAATCCTGATTTCCCTTTTAGCACTACTGAACTATGGAATCCTGATTTCCTTTTCAGCACTACTGAACTATGGAATATTGATTTCCCTTTCAGCCCTACTGGACTATGGAATCCTAATTTCCCTTTCAGCACTACTGGACTATGGAATCCTGATTTCCCTTTCAGCACTACTGGACTATGGAATCCTGATTTCCCTTTCAGCACTACTGGACTATAGAATCCTGATTTTCCTTTCAGCACTACTGGACTATGGAATTCTGATTTCCGTTTTCAGCACTACTGGACTATGGAATCCTGATTTCCCTTTCAGCACTACTGGACTATAGAATCCTGATTTCCCTTTCAGCACTACTGCCAGGACTGGAATATGGACTCTTGATTTCCCTTTCTGCACTACTGGAATATGGAATCCTGTATAAAACGGAAAACAAAAAGATGTGATCAGAAAGAGTGCATTTCTTTCAAAGTTCCTTTCAGTCGACAAAGCTTCCTGTAAGAACTAGATACAGGGCCGTTTTGAACCGCAGTGCGTAGTTAGTGAATCACCCCTCAGTCACCCTCAATGAATAGCGCTACTTTGCTCCATGATGAAAACCAGATGTGTGGGCGGAAGACCATAGCGAGGCACATTTGGGGTTTACAAAATCTTCTGTCTCGCAAGAACTTTCATTTTCAACCCACAAATTACCTCTTCTCTGCACACTCCCAGAACAGATGGAGCACGCTCTCAGAAACACAATTATTATTTGTACAATATAACAGTTACAAGAATTTTTGTTGTTTGATTTCATTTTTTTAAGGAGACGACATAAACCCTTCTAGACCTTCGCTGACATGTCAACAGCGTTTTCTCACGATCTTTTGCAACTTGGAGGGCAAACAAAACAAAACAAAGTCTGCGTACTTGTGCTGCTCTCCATATACTCTAAAGTTGCTGCTGACAGAAACGTGTTTACGTACAAGAAACCGGTACGTTTCGAGCAGTATATATAGAACTCACAAGCGGCACACACATCGCTAGTGACTCATAGAGCGTAGCGTTAAACAAACTTGCCACAGTACGTGTTATTATCCTGTTACATTGATACCTGTACGTTAACAAGCTCTTGGTACTTACCTGAGTTGTATGTAGGATGAAATCCCGACGATCTGATCCGAACAAGGCTCGTAGAAAACTCTGAGAAAGACGACGAGAAATCCTCGGTACTTCCTTCCACACCACGACACGTCTGGTGGACGGAGACACGGGGGTTAGCGGAATGAGCTCCTCGGAGATTGGATTCATAATGATATGAATCTTTATTGCATGTTCTTGCCCAGATGGGCTAAATGCACAAGAGGGTATGCAGTATGCAAAACCTGTAATACTGAACGCTATGAACTACTGCAGAGTGCTAATAATCTATACATTAAAGCAATACTATAAACTACACATGTACCTATAATCTACCGTTAGTTGCCCTTTCTTCTCTCTTTTTGAAACATTTGGAAACATAGTTACATAGTTTATCTACTGTACATTCGTTCTTGCATGTCATCAAGTGTTTAAACATGTCCTGCTTTGACATTTTTTTTTACATATCTTGTCTAATTGTAAAGTATCGAATAGCTCTTGGCGTTCGTCTTTATATAGTGTACAGTCAAGTAGGAAGTGTATCTCGTTTTCAACATATAAATGATTACAGAATTCGCAAGTTCTATCTTTCAGAGGGGTACGGCTGTGCCTGCCGGATTCTATACGTAAGGGATGGTCACTAATGCGAAGTTTACACATGGCTCTGCGATAATGAGGCGGCGGGGGAGGGTTCTGTCCGCGGAGTTCCAATTCTAGTGGTAGTTCTTGAAACTTTGGTGAGAGATTTCTTTCGAAAAGAATCCATGCATGAATCGTCTACTAAGTTCAAGCATTTATGAGGGTCTGCATGCTCTTTTCCGTAAGGCGTAGGCGGGCTTTTTAATATTGGTAAAATTAGTAAAATCCTGGAGGAGTAGGGCTATGCCTACCTACTTCTTTAACGAACTTGACCTTGGATTTTTTTTCGTTTATACGATAAAACTAGTCAAGATGTAAAAATTGGCCAAATTTTATTCCACAAATCCAATCGGTTGCTGAGATTTCGGCAACTTTGCACTTCGGAACCTGTCGTAGGGCTAGGTCCCGTACAAGGCCCTAATGACGGGCCATTTAATTGTCTTCTTATCAGGGCAAATTTACAATTCTGGCCGACTTTTTCTTCTAGCGGGTATCATTGCTGTACCTTCTCACGTTCTGAGTGATTTGTAGTTGGTGTCAGACGTTTTTACGGCAGAAGGGGGGGGGGGGGGTACGCGTCCTCGGGCCAGCGGGGAACTCCCATAGTAAAGCATAGGGGACGGTTCTATTGGCCGTTGCCATGGTAACGGAGGTCTGACGGTGAAATAAACTGGTGTATTTTATTTGAACCGACGTCAGTACCAGATATACTAAGCAAATTTCACCGAATTTGACACTGTTGCTTAATTCCCGTGGGGGTTAATAAAGATCACAATACATCGTCTACACAATCGGCGGTGAAACAAAGACTAAAAGACATTTTCATGCAAACATTTTACTCAGAACTTAATTCTTTTAGAAAAAAAGATAATCAAGGTAACAAATTAAGAACTTACAGAAAATTCAAACAGTCATATGAAAGAAAAAAATATCTGGACATTGAAAACTTCAGCTATCGCCGAGCCATGGCTAAGCTAAGAATTAGCGACCATCCACAGCACATTGAAACTGGTAGATACAGCCGGACTCCTCCGAATGATAGGTTCTGTGAACTCTGTAAAAATAACTGTATAGAAGATGAAAAACATTTTGTCCTGGAATGCCCATTGTACAGAGATCTACGCATCTCTCTAGTTTAACACTACCAAACTGGACCAGAGATTTACAAAGATAACAAATGACGAACTGTTCAAATGCATAATGTCATCGTCTAAACACCTGGTGATTGAGAAACTCTGTGAATTCGTGTACGCATGTCTCAAGAGGAGAGAAGAAACTAGTAAGCTATTGTAAGCTCTAGAGTTAGATGAAGTATAGTATACAGTAGCTGTTTGTTTTGTTTTCCTGCTTATACAACGCCCTATGTACTAGTAAGTAGTATCATCCAATATGTTATATCATCCAGTGCATTTAGCCCGGAAGGGCATGAATATGCAATAAACATCATTGTCATTGTCATTTAATTTCCCGTAATTCGTAGGAAAGTTATTTTATCTACCGTAATTCGTAGTGAGGAGGCGAGAATTTCCCGTAAAGCGTAGCCAGCGCATTTTACGTAAAGCGTAATCGAGCCTAAAACTTCCCCGTAAATCGTAGTCTGGACTCACATTTTCCGTAAGCCGTAGCGGACGAACCAGCAACCAGCGGATTACATGTTGGGTCAACGTCGTACCCAGGATTTCTATTGTCTAACCTGGGCACGAGAGCACCCATGACATCAGCAGTGGATCCGGAGTTCTGTGCAATTATTGGTCAGAACTCGTATTGGCCGGGTGGCGGGAGCACATCTGCAGTCAATCTCAGCCGCATCTCCATCTTGTCTGTCCCTTTCTTGCCTGTCCCATCTGGGTCCATGTGTGCGGTACAATCCCACCATGGCTCACGCGACGCCCGTGATTGTGCGCATTTTATCGCATACGGGGTCGATTCTGACCCAGTATCAGTGCAATGTGGAGTCGTCAGTGTTTCAAGGCAGCAAAGTGACTAATGTGAGTCAGTTGATAAACAAAATAGCCGAACACCTCGGGATAAAGGAGGCAGCCAGCAAGACCGGCCTGCATGCAGATGACAGACACTACTTTGGCGAGGTACGATTCGTAGCGAAGCGCCAGAATTTAGCGTAAAGCGTTGCTGGCCTCCCGGAATTTAACGTAAAGCGTTGCGAGCCTCCATAAATTTAGATCGTAACAAAGAACGTGGAACATTACAACCGTTTTGTTTTGTGCCGTTCGAACGATGTCGCTACAACGCCACGTTCGATCAAACGCGGGTAAATAATTTAGGGCTTGCTCTACAAAGATCGTGAGGTTTATTTAAAGTTCCAGCCAACTTGTGTGTGATAATACATCCCAACTGTTAGTATCACGAGAGATACTGTGGACGCAGAGGAACGTTCCGATCTTCAGTTGAAGGTGTTTTTCGTGTGGAGCATCCAGCATACTTCATTTGTTGTCAAGTTGAGACTTCGGTCAGGAAGGAACTACAAAATTTCATTTTTCGGCAGCTCTTAATTTGATTGATATGTGAGGATTATAAGTGGCCCTGTGTGTGTGCTAGTGTGTATGTATGTGTAACTGTTGCTTTCTAGAGGTTTTTGTAACTCTTAGGTTGGTAATTTATTTCAGTTCATATATTTTAAATGTTTTGTTGTTGCATTTCATGAATATAACTTAAAGCCCTTCGTTTTCCCAATACCTATTCGCATACAATATATTATCACGATCTCGCAAGAACTTCTTCTGTCAAACGGTACTGAAACATAATGTTGCAGATTATTCATTGCCTTTACGGTAGTTGTATACACAGCTGTAAGTGTGTGTGTGTGTGTGTGTGTGTGTGTGTGTGTGTGTGCGTGTGTGAGTGTATGGTATGTGTGAGTTGTGGTGTGAGTGTATGGTGTGAGTATGGTGTTTCTGTGTGTGTGTGTGCGTGTGTGATTATACGGTGTGCGTATGGTGCCTGTATGTGTGGGTGTATGGTGTGTGTGAGTGTGTGGAGAAGATTAGAACGTAGATACATTACTTAAGACTATAAGAGTAAATACTAGACGCTGTAACAAGTACCTGTTGGTTCTATTGCAACAAATTTTAATGCAGTAGAATATCAGCAACAGACGTCTTTCTATACTCGTACATGCACTAATTCTAGAAAACAAGAAAACCATTATTCAAGAAAACAAGAAATATATACTAAATAAACTGATTCTATAAACATCTAGGTTACCAGAATAAACAATGACATGCTAATATTGGATGGTTATCCAACTATAAAAACAAACTTTTTTCAACAAAAGAACTTTAAACAAACGACTTAATGTTAGTTAGCTTGTTATACTGTATTTTGCATCCTCTATATCATTTAAGTTGTTATGCTATGCCATGAAATGCTACAAACAAGATGTACCACATGCAGTCCAACGTTTCAAAGGAACAAAGCATTCTGTGAAAGGTACCTAAACAAACTTTACACACAGTTTTAAAGTCACTGTTTGAAGTACATCATGAAGGGCTAATACATGAACTTTACTTTACCAATTTGATTTCTAATACTTAACTACTGAAAATTAACAAGATCTTATGTATAACTCGCGTAGAACACTCCACTTGTTCATGGTGTTGTCCTATACAACATATGAACTTTCAAGCATATCCTCAATCCAAGTATTTCTTTGATTTTTTCTTGTCTGGTTTCACATGATTCACCTTCTTGCACACAACAAATCACCCACTAGAGTTTGCATGTGTCTCTTGCAATGAACCAGATGACTTAAAAGTCTGCTGCACTCCTCACACTTAAGAGTTAGAGTTTCTTCCCTGTTTGATTTGACTCGGCTCACAACTCAATTCTCATCAAACCTGATGTTTTGTACTCCTCAGTCACACCTGTAGGGTTTCTCACAAGTGAGTCCGCATGTGTTTCTTAAGATTACCCAGCTCTCTGAACTGTTTGCTACACTCCTCACAGGTGTAGGGTTTCTCACCTGTGTGAGTCCGCATGTGGTTCTTCAGATTACCCAGCTGACTGAACTGCCTGCTGCACTCCTCACACTTGTAGGGTTTCTCCCCTGTGTGAGTGCGCATGTGAAACTTTAGACTACCCAATTGACTGAACTGTCTGCTGCACTCCTCACACCTGTATGGTTTCTCACCTGTGTGAGTCCGCATATGTATCTTCAGACTTTCCAGCACACCGAACTGCCTGCCGCACTCACCACACTTGTAAGGTTTCTCACCAGTGTGAGTCCGCCTGTGTTTCTTAAGATAACCCAGCTCTCTGAAATGCTTACTGCACTCCTCACACCTGTAAGGTTTCTCACCTGTGTGAGTCCGCATGTGATTCTTAAGATGACTAAGTTTACTAAACTGCTCGCCACAATCCTCACACTTGTACGGTTTCTCACCTGTGTGAGTCCGCATGTGTTTCTTCAGATTACCCTGCAGACTGAACTGCTTGCCGCATTCCTCACACCTGTAGGGTTTCTCACCTATATGAGTCCGCATGTGTTTCTTCAGATTACCCTGCAGACTAAACTGCTTGCCGCACTCTTCACACTTGTAGGGCTTCTCCCCTGTGTGAGTTCGCATGTGGGTTTTCAAGTCACGCAGTTTACTGAACTGCTTGCCGCACTCCTCACACCTGTAGGGTTTCTCACCTGTGTGAGTCCGCATGTGTGTCTTGAGATGATCCAGCTGACTGAACTGCTTGTTGCACTCCTCACAACTGTAGGGTTTCTCACCTGTGTGAGTCCGCATGTGTGTCTTCAGACGACACAGATAACTGAACTGCTTGCTGCACTCCTCACACCTATACGTTTTTGTTGAAGATCGCCCATCCGATCCTCTTTTGATGCCGTCTGGGCCACTCCCGTTTGTTGCCATGGTAACAAAAGCTGTGTAGTCCTGGAGTATGAAGATGAACAACATTTAATTTCAACAGTTTCTGTCTCCTCAGGACTAAGAAACTATCAAACAGTTTAGCAATGCATCATGAAAGTTCATCCGTGTGGGCAGTAATCATAGTAAAACGTTGAACTTACTTAGTACAGGGATCAAATTTTCTGCGACCACTGTCGCCTTCATCAGGATGATTAATGACCAATCACTTCACAACGTGATCTCACGAGAGTTACGGTTACAAACACGTAACCCTATTCACACGAGACGTTACTGATACGTTACGTGAGCAATTGATCAAAAGTGCCATGGAGTTTATATCGTCCACCATCTCTATTGAGTGAAGGCTGAAGTGCCCTGATATATATGGCCTTCTTAAATAATAGTCCTGTTCAGTGTCCAGTATTCTTTGTAGAGTTCTGCAATTTACGCAGCAAGCACCAATTCTCCAAGTAATCCTAACTTGGACAGTTGGTGCTTGCTGTGATAGTTTTGACACCATCAGTTTGTTTGAACCTTTATTTACTAAAAACTCAACTTATGTAACTTCTCCCCAAATATAACAGCTATCAGTCATGCAAAAATCATAGCTTTTCTAGAATACAGGAAAACTCGACGTTCTATTATGGTACTTACGAAATCTGCCAAAATGCTAATAAAAAAGACAATAATTTGTTCAATGAGGCAAAACCTAACTTCATAGAAAATTTCATGCCTCTCAAAATATGCTGCTAAATGACAAACATGTACATACAAACACAACTTTAACAGCCTTGATATTAATTAAGTTAATAAATATATGTTCTTACCGGCAAAATATCTTTTAGACGGTCAAGTCTTGAACCGCTACACCTGAGTACTGATGTCTGGAAGAACACAGGTGAATCCTTGAGAACTGTTTTTCCTTGCAGCAGGGCAGGCAGGACTATGGAATCCTGTTTTTCTTTTCAGCACTACTGGACTATGGAATCTTGTTTTCCCCTTTCAGCAGTACTGGACTATGGAATCCTGTTTCCCTTTCAGCACTACTGGACTATGGAATCCTGATTTTCCTTTCAGCACTACTGAACTATGGAATCCTGTTTTTCCCTTTCAGCACTACTGGACTATGGAAGCTTGTTTTCCTTTCAGCACTACTGGACTATGGAAGCTTGTTTTCCTTTCAGCACTACTGAACTATGGAATCCTGATTTCCTTTCAGCACTACTGGACTATGGAATCCCGTTTTCCCTTTCGCACTACTGGACTATGGAATCCTGTTTTCCCTTTCAGCACTACTTGACCATGGAATCCTGTTTTTCCCTTTGACTTTCAGCACTACTGGACTGTGGAATCCTGATTTTCTCTTTCAGCACTACTGGACTGTGGAATCCTGATTTTCTCTTTCAGCACTACTGGACTATGGAATTCTGTTTTTCCCTTTGACTTTCAGCACTAATGGACTATGGAATCCTGTTTTCCCTTTCAGCACTACTGGACTATGGAATTCTGTTTTTCCCTTTGACTTTCAGCACTACTGGACTATGGAATCCTGATTTTCCTTTCAGCACTACTGGACTATGGAATCTTGTTTTCCCCTTTCAGCAGTACTGGACTATGGAATCCTGTTTTCCCTTTTACCACTACTGTACTTTGGAATCCTGTTTTCCCTTTCAGCACTACTAGACTATGGAATGCTGTAGAAAACGGAAAACAAAAAGATGTGATAAGAAAGTCTGCATTTCATTCAAATACCCTTTCACTAGACGACAAAGCTTTCGTTTAGATAGTTTAAATAGTGAATCACCCCTCAACACCCCCCCCCCCCCTCGTGTAAATTCCTCCATGATAAAAACCAGATGTTTGGGCGGAAAGACCATTGCGAGGCACATTTGGGGTTTACAAAATCTTCTATCGCGAAAGAACTTCCGAATTTCAACCCAAACATTACCTTTTCTCTATAACATACGCATTTATAGATAGACAAGTTTACTATTTGTACAAGATGGAAAACTGTTGACTGTTGTGTTTGATTTCATTTTTTACGGAGACGACATAACCCCTTCTAGACCTTCACTTGCATGTCAACAGCATTTTCTCACGATCTTCTACAACTTGGAGGGCAAGCAAAAGAAAACAAAACAAAGTTTGCGTAGTTGTGCTGCTCTCTATATACTCCAAAGTTGCTGCTGACAGAAACGTGTTTACATACAATAAACCGTTACTTTCCGAGCAGTATAGAACTCCCAAGCGGCACACCTACACACGTCGCTAGCGGCTAGCGAGTGAGAGACTCAGAGAGCGAAAAACAAACTTGTACGTGTTATTTTCCTGTTTCATCGATACCTGTAGAGTACCAAGCTCTTCGTACTTACCTGAGTTGTATGTAGGATGAAATCCCGACGATCTGAACCGAACAAGGCTCGTAGAAACTCAGAAAGACGACGAGAAACCCTCTTCCACACCACGACACGTCTGGTGGACGGAGACACGGTGGTTAGCGGAATGAGCTCCGCGGAGATGGGATTCATAATGAGGCGAGGCGGAGGAGGGCTGTTGTCATCCGCGGAGTTCGAATTCTTGTGGCAGTTTTTCTTCCGAGAAGAATCCATGCGTGGATCTTCTAGCATTTATGCTGTGTAGATACAGCAGTTCAGGGATTTGCTTAGTGGTTTTCCATTGCATTGAAAGGTCAATCGGTGGCCGAGGACGATATGCGAAAAAATCAAGCCTGTAAGTTCCCAAGAAATGTTTTAAGGTATAGACAAGGAGGTTAAATACTTGTATGATTTAGGAGCATTTATAGGGCCAACGGGGCGAAGTTTTAGTTGGCGTTCGTGTGTCTGTCTGTCTCTTTCTCTCTCTCTCTCTCTGTGCGCGTGCCTGCGTGCGTGTGTGTGTGCGTGCGTGCGTGCGTGTGTGTGTGCGTGCGTGCGTGCGTGCGTGCCTGTGTGTGTTGTTTTCTTCTGTCTCGGGACATTTGTTCCCAATGCGAGCATAAACATTATACCGCGGCTTAACGCCCCGTCCTGAGGACTTCGACTCTTTCCAGTGGCGCACAAGTCAATGAGACCACCCACATGAAAACTCCGCAGCACTCCAAACCCGAAATGATACACCCAGTAGTGACGACAATAACAAGCTTCATGACCTTGTCGGCAATTTTACGTACTCGTGTAACGTGTGTTTCTGTACTCCAATTTACCTATCACACACATCGATATCCTTTGGTTTACATACCAGCAAAATAAACTAAATACACCAGCACATCTCTGACAACCCAAACCGATACATAACGAAGGTATGAAACCATCGACCCCTTTTTACAGTATAATACAATGTAACTTATATAGTAATATGGACCAAGTAGCCTCAAAATCGTCCCTCCGTGGCATATTACTCGCGTCGCTCACAGAAAAATAAATAACGCCGACGCCCTGCAGTTCGAAGGAGGCTATAGACCAAGGACGTTATGTACAAGAATGAAATGCGAATTTCAAAGTAGATACTTAACAAGACAGTGTTTTCTCCACACGTAAGCAACAAATGAAAATATATACCGCAACATGTTGTAACAAGGTCTGTATTGAGAATGCCAAGTGCAATGACAGTGAAAACATCAGGACATCAATTATTTCAAAATATACGTTGACACGTATACAGTATATAACGATATGTTACGTTATACTTACATAGTCCCTTCTGAGACAAAACTAACTTGACCACATGTACCCTAACTGTCATCAAAATCTAGCCACAACTTCTAGAGTCATGCTGCTCACCACCTATAAACAAAGAATTTTTAAACAAACGCCAACGTAAACATAAAAAAACTCCTTACCGACAGTTGTGATGCTACGTTCCACGAATCCTGTACTTTCTTTTGTTGTTCCATGACGTAACAACGAACACATCGCTCTATGACGTATGAAAGAACGTGGAACATGACAACCAGTTTTGTTTTGTGCCGTTCGAACGATGTCGCTGCAACGCCACGTTCTACCAAACACGGAAACATGGTTTTCCTCCTGCTCTACAAACATCGGGAGGTTTGTTTACAGTTCTAGCCAATTTGTGTGTGATAATATCCCAAGGTACGCAGAGGGGCGTTCCGATCTTCAGTTGAAGGTGTTTTTCGTGAGCGGAGCATCCCGCATACGTCCTTTGTTGTACGTCGAGTCGATCAGGTAGGAACTACAAAATTTCACTTTTGGGGCCGTTGATTGAAACATCTGTGTATTAAACAACGGCCTTGTGCGCGTTTGCGTGTGTGTTTTGTGTGTATGTTTGTATTTATGTGTGTGCGTGTACCTGTTTCGGTATAGCCGGTATAACAGCCCTTCGGCGTATTACGACACCAGCTTCGTGTGTGTGTGTGTGTGTGTGTGTGTGTGTGTGTGTGTGTGTGTGTGTGTGTGTATGTATGTGTGTGTGTATGTGTGTGTGTGTGTGTGTGTGTGTGTGTATGTGTGTTTGTCTAGTTTTGCGTTGAAGGTACTGGATGTATATTTGATTTGGTCGACACTTCTTCTGGTAGATTGTTTTGCCAAGAATCCAGGGGGTTGATGATATTTATGAAGAAATATAATCTACTGTTACTTCTGGTGGTCGTTTCTGTTACTCTCAGGTTGTGTTCTTTGGTTTCAGTTTATATACTTTAGAAATGTTGTTAAATTTCATAAATATAGCCCTTCGTTTTGCCAACACCTATTCGCATACAAAATATAATCACGATCTAGATCTCACAACAACTTCTTCTGTCTTATCATTAACAAACAAGCAAACGGTACCCCCTGAACGGTGGTACCCGCGCGGCGGTTTCCCTGTGGCACCTCCAGTACATGCCACAGAAAAATGACGCACAGCGCCGCGCGTCTGTGGCGTAGGTTGTTTACACGCTAAAAAATCTGTCGCACAAACATATAAACGACGCACGTGTAAACCGGGCCGAAGCATAATGTTGCGGATTATCCAGTGCCTTGTGGTTGTATATACTGCTGTGTGTATGTATGGTGTGTGTGTGGTGTCTTTGTGTGTGTGTGTATGTATGTGTGTGTGTTTGTGTGTGTGTGTGTGCATGTATGGTGTCTCTGTTTGTGTGTGTGAGTGTATGGTGTGTGTGTGTGTGCATGTATGGTGTGTGTGTGTAACAGTGTGTGTGTGTGTTTGTGTGTGTGCGCGCGCGCGCGTGTGTGTGTGTGTTTGACACAGTGTAAGGCCACACCGACTTAATTTTATGGATGACATCCGCGCGCGCATTGATTTTCGTCTCTTCTCAAAAAAAAAAAAAAGATCACGTCCTCCGAGGTTGTGGCCTGGTTTTAGGCCTGGGTAGTCCATGGTAGTTAGCGACAATACTGGGCGGCACACAGGCTGCCGAAGCTCCACGACTCAAGAACGCAGAAATTTGCCATAGAGCCATGATGTCCCACCTGGACCATAGAACGACGTATCTTAAAAATGATCAGTGGACATTAGGGTATCATTCTATGGTACTGGCCAAATTATGTAAGGGGTGTGCTACGACATGACTTTTTTGTGTCGATTCATAAATTCCGCAAAAAGCCAGCCTGTGCCTGCCTGCTGTATACGTCGCTATGTACTGCTGCAAATTCGCAATACCAGCTTTGTATTCATGTGGTTTAGTAGCATTTTTACTTTTGGCCGGAATTTTTATCATTCGCCCACGCGCACTAGTTTGGGGGTCTTCAGAGGATGTCAGCCATAAAATTAAGTGTGTGTAATGTTGCTGTTTAGTCGTTTAATTCAAGCACTTGGCCTGTATTTACACATAAATAAAGGACAATGAAGAAAGATACAAAAACAACCTCACCTAGGCAGCGAAAATGACTGCTACGCTTACATGGTGCACATTGTTCCAGTACATGACTTTGTTGTTCCATGACGTAACAACGAACAAATAGTTCTATGACGTATAAAAGAACGTGGAACATGACAACCGGTTCGAACGATGTCGCTGCAACGCCACGTTCTATCAAACACGGAAACAGGGTTTTCCTCCTTCTCTACAAACATCGGGAGGTTTGTTTACAGTTCTTGTCAACTTGTGTACGAAAATATTTAAACTTTTAGTATCATAAGTGATACTGTGGACGCAGAGGGACGTTCCATTCTTCAGTTGTGGGTACGTTTCGTCTGGAGTAAGAGAAACATTCAACATACATCCTTTGTTTTAGTCGGAGAAAAGGCTTCGGTCAGGTAGGAACTACAAACTTACTTTGGACCTTGATACACATGCGTGTCTGTGTGTGTGTATGTATGTATGTGTGTGTGTGTGTGTGTGTGTGTGTGTGTGTGTGTGTGTGTGTGTGTGTGTGTGTGTGTGTGTGTGTGCGTGTGTGT
>NW_017802602.1:4069753-4078062 GCF_001625305.1 Branchiostoma belcheri | reverse complement strand
TGTATGCGTGTGTGTGTGTATTTGGGTGTATGTGTGTTTGTTTGTTTGTTTGTTTGTGTTTGAGTGCGTGTGTGTGTGTGTGTTTGTGTGCATGTGTGCATGTTCGCGCGCGCGCGCGCGTGTGTGTGTGTATTCGTGTGTGTGTATTTGAGAGTATGTGTGTTTGTGTGTGTGTGTGTATGTTTGAGTGTATGTGTGTGTGTTTGTGTGTATGTGTGCATGTCCGTGTGTGAGTGCGTGTGTGTGTATGTGTTTGTAGATTATACAAATAAATGTCCAGGGTCTTGATGACGAAAAATAAGGTAATGTTGCTTCTGGCGGTCGTATTTTTACACGATGGTCGATTTGGGCCCAAAAGTCCCACTCCGCTACTATGGAGATCGAATCCCCCGAACCCGCGAATCTTGTTCGATATGACGTCATTCGAATAGAGCGGGCGTTCGATCCGGGGTTACCCGCGGTCATTTACAGTAAAGCCGCTACAACCGGCTACTTCAAGCCCTTTTTTACTTGGGAACCACGGAACAGGAAAAATCCACCTTTCCACAAATATGAACCGTTTTCAAAACATTACATCTATGCCGTGATTTTATTGTGGATATGTAACATGTAACGAAGCTACTGCCGTCATCGTGGGTGACCTTGAAGGTCAGAATTCTTGTTGACGCTGTTATAAAATCCAGGTCCCCATATCCAAGTGGCACAGCATGCGTGCAAACATGGTATTTTAACCATTCCCAAAAATCGCTCAAATTACCTCATTGAGGGCTTGTTTGGAAGAGGAACGATTTCCACAGATTTCTGTCTTAGGGATTTTTTAAATATGGCCGCGATTATGAATTATCGGTATTTAAAGTTAAAACACTGCGTTTTTAGCTCTTCTTTTGACTGTAAGTCGAGTTTTAGTTAAAAATAAAAAAATCCTAAGACAGAAAGTTTAAATTTACTGTAATATTTCTAAAAATCCAAAAATCTAACCTTATTTTTAATTTTTGGGGCCTCTTAAAATCAGTTGTTTGGTTCTCGTGAACCCTTTTTGAAATCCGAAATTGATCTCATTTTGGAAGCAAATGTACACAAAGTGGAGCAAAGGCAGTGCAAGAATAACATTTGAGGTAAACAAAATCACTTATTACATTTTATTTTGACGAGTATTTACTCTCCAATTACTTTTGTTTATTTTCAAATTTTACCCGTTGCCCCCGGGCCGGCCTGGGACTCCCGCGCAGCCACGTTCGAACACGTTCTGTAACCCGATACCTCCCTAGTAATGCGACTTTTAGCCTAGCAACCGACCGCCGTGTTAGTACACGTAAATTAGGTTCCGTAGTGCTAGATGCTGTTTTTACTTTATTTATGCTGTTTATATATACTTTCATAGATGTGTGCATTATCATTGTTTTTATTGTATATCCATATCAATTTTTGATACACATGTCTTTATATAAACTTTTATATCTCCGCAACGAGTTTCCACATGGGATTTTTTTTGTAATTATATACAAGGATCAGATTTGATCTGGCTCATATGACCGCCGATCACGTTATTATCGAATTCGGAAGAGATATGGTTGTTTTCTCTCTGGCTCGTCTTCTTTGAATTTCTGTGGAATGGAGAAGGAGTCTAGACATCATCGTCTGTCTAGGAGGTGTTCCGTTTGTCGTCTACATGAACCTAAATTCCCGCTATGATAGAGAGGAGGGACCATCAGTTGAGTGTTTTTCCGCCTTAAGGACACATTTCGACACCCCAGGAAGGATAGCAAGGTGGCGAGATAACGCGCCGAGTATGGTCAGAAGGGACTTCGCAGAAGTCTGAAGAATCAACACCCGGGCAGCCCCGTTCTTTACCAGTAAAGAATGCGATCTTACCTGTCTTCGGGACGGCCAACGGGAACCAGGCTAATCTCTCAAGGGACTCAAAAAAAAAAAAAAAACCAGAAGTTCCACGCCTAAAGTCAGTCTTGATGTGCGTTTAGGAATACCCATCAATCGCAGTGGTAGGTTGGAGAGAAAGTTGATCAATTGTTGGAGCCAACGTCCAATTACGAAACAAGTTCGCTAAAAAATTAGGAAACCTACACTCCAATCTTCAATAGCAGCTGTATTATGCGTGGAAACGAAGAGAAGAATTCCAAGCTTAAATAGCAGCTGTGTTATGTGTGGAGAAGAAGAGGAATATTCCGATCTTCAATAGCAGCTGTGTTATGTGTGGAGAAGAAGAGGAGTATTCCGACCTTCAATAGCAGCTGTATTATGCGTGGAAAAGAAGAGGAGTATTCCGATCTTCAATAGCAGCTGTATTATGTGTGGAGAAGAAGAGTATTCCGATCTTCAATGGCAGCTGTGTTATGTGTGGAGAAGAAGAGGAGTATTCCGATCTTCAATAGCAGCTGTGTTATGTGCGGAGAAGAAGGGGAGTATTCCGATCTTCAATAGCAGCTGTGTTATGTGTGGAGATCTAGAAGAAGAGGAGTATTCCGATCTTCAATAGCAGCTGTGTTATGTGCGGAGAAGAAGAAGAGTATTCCGATCTTCAATAGCAGCTGTGTTATGTGCGGAGAAGAAGAGGAGTATTCCGATCTTCAATAGCACCTGTATTATGTGTGGAGATCTAGAAGAAAATGAGTATTCCGGTCTTCAATAGCAGCTGTGTTATGTGTGGAGAAGAAGAGTATTCCGATCTTCAATGGCAGCTGTGTTATGTGTGGAGAAGAAGAGGAGTATTCCGATCTTCAATAGCAGCTGTGTTATGTGTGGAGAAGAAGAGGAGTATTCCGATCTTCAATAGCAGCTGTGTTTTGTGTGGAGGAGAAGAGGAGTATTCCGGTCTTTAGTAGCAGCTGTGTTATGTGTGGAGAAGAAGAGGAGTATTCAGATCTTCAATAGCAGCTGTGTTATGTATGGAGAAGAAGAGGAGTATTCCGATCTTCAATAGCAGCTGTGTTATGTGTGGAGAAGAAGAGGAGTATTCCGGTCTTCAATAGCAGCTGTGTTATGTGTGGAGAAGAAGAGGAGTATTCCGATCTTCAATAGCAGCTGTGTTATGTGTGGAGAAGAAGAGGAATATTCCGATCTTCAATAGCAGCTGTGTTATGTGTGGAGAAGAAGAGGAGTATTCCGATCTTCAATAGCAGCTGTGTTATGTGTGGAGAAGAAGAGGAGTATTCCGGTCTTCAATAGCAGCTGTGTTATGTGTGGAGAAGAAGAGGAGTATTCCGATCTTTAATAGCAGCTGTGTTATGTGTGGAGAAAAAGAGGAGTATTCCGATCTTTAATAGCAGCTATGCAATGTGTGGAGAAGAAGAGGAGTATTCCAATCTTCAATAGCAAATGTGTTATGTATGGAGAAGAAGAGGAGTATTCCGATCTTCAATAGCAGCTGTGTTATGTGTGGAGAAGAAGAGGAGTATTCCGACCTTCAATAGCAGCTGTGTTATGTGTGGAGAAGAAGAGGAGTATTCCGATCTTCAATAGCAGCTGTGTTATGTGCGGAGAAGAAGGGGAGTATTCCGATCTTCAATAGCAGCTGTGTTTTGTGTGGAGTAGAAGAGGAGTATTCAGATCTTCAATAGTAGCTGTGTTATGTGTGGAGAAGAAGAGGAGTTTTCCGATTTTCAATAGCAGCTGTGTTTTGCGTGGAGAAGAAGAGGAGTATTCTGATCTTCAATAGCAGCTGTGTCGTTGCCTTCCGGTAAAAAGCAGATCTTTTTTTATATTATTTGCTTAAATTGCGTATTGTTATGCCAAGCAACGTAATTGTTATTTCGTCGAGAAGTTATTTAGTTACATTAACTGATGTTTAGTTGCATCGCCCTTTTACATAATTAGAAGTTTGCAAATTGGGAATTGATTTTTCTACGTACGCCGTTGCAAGAAATAGACTTTTAATACGTTTTCCTTTTTTTGTTGTCTCTGAATGTTAAGCTTAAAATCCCAGAGATCGTGATTGGTTGTATTGCACAAGGCTCTGGTGCACGTCCCCCATTTTTCGGCCTTCGTTGGGCAGGAGGTTTTTAGGGGTTGCGTGGCTGGCAAACAACACTTAAACACCGTAAACGGTAGATTCGGTTTGGTTTGTCAATGTGAAAGCGTTTCTGTTTCGGACCAGTTTGAATAAATCCTACATTTTGCTTTTTCTTTATCATGAAAGATTTGGACAACTGCACTGTGAAAACATTTCTGTTTCGGTCCTGTTTCATTTTCGCACGTTTAGACCCCTTCTGGCATTAAAATTACAGTAATATTTTTTTAAAGTTTCTGTTTCGGAACAGTTTTAATTAGAATTTTTCCCTCATTTGGGTGTGTTTACAAAAGTCTTTGTGCAGTTACTAACGTTTCTGTTTCGGCTTCGTTTTGATATTTGATTTCGGTATAAATGGGTACTTCTGTCATTAATTGTCTATAATCAATTTGTTACCGACGTTTCTGTTTCGGACCAGTTTAGATCAGTTGGAATTTGTCCAACATTTTCGTTTTGAAAATTTCTGTGCTATTTCTGCAGGTTTCTGTTTCGGTCCAGTTTTGATCTTTACTTTCTGTAACTTTCGACATTTTTAGCATACATATTAATATACTGTAATATGTTATTACGTTTCTGTTTCGGACCAGTTTAGATCCGTTGGAATTCGTCTAACATTTGGGATTGCTGAAATATATTTTGTGCTGGTTTCTGTTTCGGCCTACTTTTGATCTTTTATTTCTGTACGTTTTGGCACTTTTGACATTAAAAATGCTCGCTGGCGTTGTCCGAGCACACGCGCCAATCCTACACACAATTCCGTGTATTTCTTCAGTTTGATGTTTGGGTGTGCATCAAAAGAGCGAGTGAGAGAGACAAGTAAAGAGAGCGAGTGAGAGAGACAAGTAAAGGGAGCGAGTGAGAGAGACAAGTACAGAGAGCGAGTGAGAGAGGCAAGTGAGGGAGTGTATGAGATATAGAATGAGGGAGAGAGGGAGGGCGATAGTGGAAAGAAGACAGTTTTATTATATGGTGAACATCGATAGCAAGCTCGCTCGACAGAGAGGGGGAGGGAGTATTGTGAGGTGATGGATAAAATGACAATTACTGGCGTTTGACGAATCCTGACGAATTAGCAAGTAATTAAGTTGTTTCATAGTCACCGCAGGTGTGCAGGACAGGTGAGAGATCATGTGACATGAGTCTCCAGGTGAGATTCAGATAGACAATAGGTACGAAGGAGTGGTCTTCATTCGACGCTGAGACATGGCACCGAGCAGGGTGGTTTTTCCGCTCACCATGAATCCTGACAACGCAGCCATTCAGCAAGCCATACAGCAGAACAACTCTTAGTTTCTCAACGCAGGGAAGCTTATCATGGAGGGCCAGAATCCTGACGTAGCCATTCAGCAAGCCATACAGCAGAACAACTCTCAGCTACTCAACGCAGGGAAGCTTATCATGGATGAGAATATTGGAGAGTTGAAAAGAGCCAACAAAGAGACAGCAGACAAACAAAAAGGGCTTAAAGCGAGCTGAAGAAGATCAAGAGAGGGGAAACGCCAAAGATAAAAAGACCAGTACAACTTTACTCAGAAACTGAGAGAGTACCCAGCAGAAGCCAATGCCCATGCACTCGCGCCCATCCTAACACATGTGTCTGTGTATTCATTGTGTGCTCTATGAGTGCGCATCGTGCAAGGGGATAGATGCATGAGGGGTAATACAGAAACTATAATTATTGTTTTTGCCACTAAAGTCCGCGATCCGAACAACACATAAGGCAGACTACCGTAGTTTAGTTTGGCTCTTTTCTGGCTTCTGATGATGTAATGTCCCGTTCAACTTTCATAACTTAAGATGCAGTATGTAACCACAGAGTCTGACATATAATACTGCAGCACCGATCTTTTGTTGACTAAACACAGTTTGGGACAAACTACATTAGTTTCAGTGTGAATTAATGTGGTTTTTAATGAGAAGTACAGCAGAGAGGCGAGCTGTATCTGTATGTGCCTGCGGATGTTGTTCAGCGCCAACGACAGGTCTGATCGCCTGATAGTGTTGTGTACATGTGAGTTCACACGTGAGTTTACTTCCGAACGGATAGTATTTTGTAACGGGGACAGGTTTATTATTGAGGGAATGGTGTTCAGCACCAAGGACAGGTCTCTGCCTGTGTGTGGATAGTGTTGAGTACTCACCTGAGTTTACTTACGAATGGATGGTGTTTTGTAACGGGGACAGGTTTATTATTGAGTGGATGGTGTTGAGCACCAGGGACAGGTCTCTGCGTGTGTGGGGGGTGTATGGTGGCTGTGTGTGTGTGTGTGTGGGGAGGGGGGGTGTATGGTGTGTGTGTGCGTGTATGTGTGAAGAAGAAGAGGAGTAGTAGTACATAGATACATTACTTAAGACTATAAGAGTGAATACTAGGAGCTATAACAAGAATCTGTTGGTTCTATTGCTACAAAATTTAATAACAGTAGAATATCAGCAACAAACGTCTTTCTATACAGTTATAACTACTTCTACACACACTAATTCTAGAAAACAAGAAAACCATTATTCAAGAACAAAAAAAGATACTAAATAGTAAATAAACTGATTCTATAAGTATTTAGGGTACAAGAATAAACAATGACATGTTAATATTGAATAGTTATCCATCTATAAAAACAAACTTTTCTTTTACAACAAAAGAACTTTGAACAAACGAATTGAAGTTAGATAGCTTGTTATAAGTACTGTATTTTTTGTATGCTACAAACAAGATGTACCACATGCAGTCCAACGTTTCCAAGGAACAAAACATTCTGTAAAAGGCACTTAGGCAAACGTTTCACTTTTTTAAAAGTCATTGTTTAAAGTACATCATGAAGGACTTGGACATGGACTTTCCTTTACCAGTTTACTACTACTGGAAATAAACAAAATCTTATGTAAAACTCGCTCTGAATACTCCACTTGCTCATGGTGTTGTTCTATACGGCAACATATTAACTTTCAAGCATGTCCTCAATCCAAGTATTTCTTTGATTTTTTCTTGTCTGGTCTCACATGATTCACCTTCTTGCACGCAATAAATTCAATCACCCACTAGAGTTTGCAAATGTCTCTTGCAATGACCCAGGTGACTTAACAGTCTGCTGCACTCCTCACACTTTAGAGTTAGAGTTTTTCCCTGTTTGATTTGACAAGGCTCACAACTCAATTCTCAAAACTGAGGTTTTGTACTCCTCAGGCACACCTGTAGGGTTTGTCACAAGTGAGTCCGCATGTGTTTCCTAAGATTACACAGCACACTGAACTGCCTGCTGCACTCCTCACACCTGTAGGGTTTCTCACCTGTGTGAGTCCGCATGTGTTTCTTCAGACTACCCAACTCTCTGAACTGCCTGCTGCACTCCTCACACCTGTAGGGTTTCTCCCCAGTGTGAGTCCGCATGTGTTTCTTCAGATCACCCAGCAGACTAAACCGCCTGCTGCACTCCTCACAACTGTAGGGTTTCTCCCCAGTGTGAGTCCGCATGTGTTTCTTCAGACCACCCAGCTGACTGAACTGCTTGTTGCACTCCTCACACCTGTAGGGTTTCTCACCAGTGTGGGTTCGCATGTGTGTCTTGAGATGACAAATACAACTAAACTGCCTGCTGCACTCCTCACACCTGTAGGGTTTCTCACCTGTGTGAGTCCGCATGTGTGTCTTGAGATGACCCAGCTGACTGAACTGCTTGCTGCACTCATCACACGTGTAGGGTTTCTCCCCTGTGTGAGTCCGCATGTGGGTTTTCAGGTTACCAAGGGTACTGCACTGCTTCCTGCACTCCTCACACCTGTAAGGTTTCTCCCCTGTGTGAGTCCGCATGTGTGTCTTGAGACGACAAAGATGACTGAACTGCTTGCTACACTCCTCACATCTGTACGTTTTTGTGGAAGATCTCCCATCCGATCCTCTTTTGATGACATCAGAACCACTGCTGTTTGTTGCCATGGTAACAAAAGCTGTGTGGTCCTGGAGTATGAAGATGAACAACATTTAATTTCAACAGTTTCTGTCTCCTCAGAACTATCAGGACTAAGAAACTATCAAATAGTTCAGCAATGTATCATGGAAGTTCATGTGTGTGGGCAGTAATCAAATTTTCAGCGACCACTGTGGCCTTCATCAGGATAATTAATGGAAAATCCCTTTACAACGTGATCTCACGAGAGTTACGGTTACAAACACGTGACCCTATTCACACGAGACGTTACTAGCTGATAGGTGAAATGAGCAATTGATCAAAAGTGCCAGGGAGTTTATATCGTCCACTATCTCTATTAAGTGAAGGCTGAAGCGCTCTGA
>NW_017802602.1:4065931-4069676 GCF_001625305.1 Branchiostoma belcheri | reverse complement strand
TGAACCTTTAGTTATGAAAAACTCAACTGATGTAACTTCTCCCCAAACATAACAGCTATCAGTCATTCAAAAATCAGTACCGTACCTTGTCTAGAATACAGGAAACCCGACATTCTATTGCGAAGTGCTAATATGAAATCTATTTCTTCAATGGGACAAAACCTAACTTCATACAAAATTTCATGACAATCCATCCAAAGCCTCCTTGAGATATGCTGCTAAACCAAATACATGTACAAACACAACTTTAAAAATATTACAACCTTGACCTTAATTAAGTTAATAATTAGATGTTCTTACCGGAAAAATATCTTTTACACAGTCAAGTCTTGAACCGCTACACCTGAGTACTGATGTCTGGAAGAACACAGGTGAATCCTTGAGAACTGTTTTTCCTTGCAGCAGGGCAGGCAGGACTATGGAATCCTGTTTTTCTTTTCAGCACTACTGGACTATGGAATCTTGTTTTCCCCTTTCAGCAGTATTGGACTATGGAATCCTGTTTCCCTTTCAGCACTACTGGACTATGGAATCCTGATTTCCTTTCAGCACTACTGGACTATGGAATCCCGTTTTCCCTTTCGCACTACTGGACTATGGAATCCTGTTTTCCCTTTCAGCACTACTGGACTATGGAATTCTGTTTTCCCTTTCAGCACTACTGGACTATGGAATTCTGTTTTTCCCTTTGACTTTCAGCACTACTGGACTGTGGAATCCTGATTTTCTCTTTCAGCACTACTGGACTATGGAATCCTGTTTTCCCTTTTACCACTACTGAACTTTGGAATCCTGTTTTCCCTTTCAGCAATACTAGACTATGGAATCCTGTAGAAAACGGAAAACAAAAAGATGTGATAAGAAAGTCTGCATTTCATTCAAATATCCTTTCACTAGACGACAAAGCTTCCGTTTAGATAGTTAGTGAATCACCCCTTAACAACCCCCCCCCTTAATGAATAGCGCCACATGTAAATTCCTCCATGATAAAAACCAGATGTTTGGGCGGAAAGAGCATTGCGAGGCACATTTGGGGTTTACAAAATCTTCTATCACGAAAGAACTTCCGAATTTCAACCCACAAATTACCTCTTCTCTATAACATTAAGTGTGCATTTATAGATAGACAATTTTACTATGTGTACAATATGGAAGCCCTTTTGACTGTTGTGTTTGATTTCATTTTTTTACGGAGACGACATAACCCCTTCTAGACCTTCGCTGACATGTCAACAATATTTTCTCACGATCTTTTACAACTTGGACCTGGCAAACAAAACAAAACAAAGTCTGCGTACTTGTGCTGCTCTCCATACACTCTTCCTGCTGACAGAAACGTATTAACATATAGGAAACCGGTACTTTTCGAGCAGTATAGAAGATCATAGAACTAACAAGCGGCACACACATCGCTAGCGACTCAGAGACTGTAACGTTACGTGTTCTTTTCCTGTTACATCGATACCTGTAGAGTAACAAGCTCTTGGTACTTACCTGAGTTGTATGTAGGATGAAATCCCGACGATCTGATCCGAACAAGGCTCGTAGAAAACTCTGAGAAAGACGACGAGAAACCCTCGATACTTTCTTCCACACCACGACACGTCTGGTGGACGGAGACACGGGGGTTAGCGTAATGAGCTCTGAGGAGATGGGATTCATAATGAGGCGACGGGGAAGGGTTCTGTCCGCGGAGTTCTAATTCTAGTGGTAGTTCTTGAAACTTTGTTAAGAGATTTATTTCGAGAAGAATCCATGCATGAATCGTCTACTAAGTCCTGGCATTTATGCTGTGTAGAGACAGCCGTTCAGGGATTTGTTTAGTGGCTTTCCATTACATTGAAAAATCATAAATCGGTGGCCGGGTGGCCGGGGACGATATGTGAAAAAAAAACAAGCCTGTACCATTTCCCAAGAAAACCTTAAAAGATTATGTTTTAGTTGGCGTTCGTGTGTGTGTATGTGTGTTGTTGTTGTTGTTGTTGTTGTTGTTGACTTCTGTCTCGGGACATAGTCTCATCCCAATGCGAGCATAAACATTATACCGCGGCTTAATGCTCCGTCCTAAGGACTTCGACTCTTTGCAGTAGCGTGCAAGTCAATAAAACTACACCAACATGAAAACTCCACAGCGCTCCAAACCAGAAAAGATACATCCAGTAGTGGCGACAATTACAAGCGTCATGACTTTTAATTTTTCGTACTCATGTAACGTGTGTTTCTGTACTCAATTCACCTATCACACACATCCTTTGGTTTACAATACTTTACATACCAGGCCAGCAAAATAAAAGTCAAAGTCCTATTATATACAACAGCACATCTCCGACAACCCAAACTCATACATAACGAAGGAATGAAATCATCAACCTCTTTTTACAATATAATACAATGTAATTTATTTGATATAGGATGTTGTAAACAGGAGTGAAATGTAGATACCTCACAACTGACAGTGTTCTCTCCACAAGGAAGAAACAAATGAAATACCGTAAGTCATGTTGTAACAAGTTGGTCTGTATTAAAAATGACACGTGCCATGACAGTGCATAGTAAAACATTAAGACATTAATTATTTCAATATGTACGTTTAATACACTTATACAATATATACGTTATACTTACATACGTGAACTCACCGTGAAATGTTGCCCTTCTGAGACAAAACCAACTTGACCACATCTACCCTGTCATCAAAATCTAGGGACAACTTCTAGAATCATGCTACTCACTCAAAAACAAAGGCTTTCTTTTGTTGTTCCATGACGTAACAACGAACAAATCGTCTATGACGTAAAAAAAGAACGTGGAACATGACAACCAGTTTTGTTTTGTGCCGTTCGAACGATGTCGCTACAACGCCACGTTCGATCAAACACGGAAACACGGTTTTCACCCTGCTCTACAAAGATCGGGAGGTTTATTTACAGTTCTAGCCAACTTGTGTGTTAGATTATGTGATAATATCCCAACTTTCGGTATCAAGAGTGACACTGTGGACGGAGAGGGACGTTCCGATCTTCAGTTGAAGGTGTTTTTCGTGTGGAGCATCCCGCATACTTCCTTTGTTGTCAAGTCGACTCTTCGGTTAGGTAGGAACAAAAAATTCGCTGTTGATTTGACTGAGATATGTGTGGATTCTAAAGTACATGTGTGTATGTTTGTGTGTGTGTTTGTGTATGTTTGTGTGTGTACGCGCGCATGTATATGCGTGGGTGTGCGCGTGTGTACGTATACGTACCTGTGTTTGTGTGTGTGTGTGTATGTGTGTGTTTGTGTCGCTGTGTGTGTGTGTGTGTGTGCGTGCGTGCGTGTGTGTGTGTTTGTGTCGCTGTGTGCGTGTGTGTGTGTGTGTGTGCGCGCGCGCGCGTGCGTGTCGCTGTGTGTGTGTGTGTGTGTGCGTGTGTTTGCCTATTTTTGCTTTGAAGGTATACGTACCCAGGATCTATTAGATTTCGTATGGTTGCCACTTCTTCTGGTACATTGTTCTACCAAGGATCAAGGAGGATGACATTTATCAGAAAACCATACTCTACTGTTGCTTCTGGTGGTCGTTTCTGTTACTCTTAGGTTGTGTTCTTTGGTTCCAGTTTATATACTTTAAATTAATTGTTGTTAACATTTCATAAATATATAGCCTTTCGTTTTCCCAACACCTATTCGCACACAAAATATAATCACGATCTAGATCTCACAACAATTTCTTCTGTCTTCTCATTAACAAACAAGCAAACGGTATCCCCTG
>NW_017802602.1:4050931-4060931 GCF_001625305.1 Branchiostoma belcheri | reverse complement strand
AGAAGAGGAGTATTCCTATCGTCAATAGCAGCTTAATTTTGTGTGGAGAAGAAGAGGAGTATTCTGATCTTCAATAGCAGCTGTGTTATGTATGGATAAGAAGAAGAGTATTCCGATCTTCAATAGCAGCTGTGTTATGTGTGGAGAAGAAGAGGAGTATTCCGATCTTCAATAGCAGCTGTGTTATGTGTGGAGAAGAAGAGGAGTATTCCGATCTTCAGTAGCATCTGTGTTATGTGTGGAGAAGAAGAGGAGTATTCCGATCTTCAATAGTAGCTTTATTATGTGTGGAGAAGAAGAGGAGTATTCCTATCTTCAATAGCAGCTTTATTATGTGTGGAAAAGAAGAGGAGTATTCCGATCTTCAATAGCAGCTGTGTTATGTGTGGAGAAGAAGAGGAGTATTCCGATCTTCAATAGCAGCTGTGTTATGTGTGGAGAAGAAGAGGAGTATTCCGACCTTCAATCGCAGCTGTGTTATGTGTGGAGAAGAAGAGGATTATTCCGATCTTCAATAGCAGCTGTGTTATGTGTGGAGAAGAAGAGGAGTATTCCGATCTTCAATAGCAGCTGTGTTATGTGGAGTACGTTGATACATTACTTAGGACCAGAAGAGTAAATACTAGGCGCTATAACAACTTACAGTACCTGTTGGTAATATTGCTATAAAATGTAACACAGTAGAATATCAGCAACAAACGTCTTTCTATACAGTAACAACTACAAGCACTAATTCTATCACAGCAACCATTATTCAGAAAAAAGAATCAAATACTACAAGAAACATGTAGTATACAAAATAAACTGATTCTATAAATATCAAGGTTACCAGAATAAACAATAACATGCTAATATTGGATGGTATTCCATCTATAAAAACCACTATTTTCTTCTATAACAAAAAAACTTTAAACAAACGAATTGATGTTAGTTGGCATGTTATACTGTATTTTCATTATCAGGTACGCTATGCCATGGAATGCTACAAACCAGATGTACAGCATGCAGTATGACGTTTCCAAAGAACCATACATTCTGTGAAAGGCACTTAAGCAAACTTTACACACATTTTTACAGTCACTGTTTGAAGTACATCATAAAGGGCCAATACATGGACTTTTCTTTACCAGCTTGATTTCTAATACTACTGAAAATTATGTACATCGTATGTAAAACTCGCTCTGAATACTCAACTTGCTCGTGGTGTGGTCCTATACAACATATGAACTTTCTAGCATGCCCTCAATCCAAGTATTTCTTTGCTTTTTCCTTGTCTGGTTTAACATGATTTACCTTCTTACACACAGCAAATCGCCCACTAGAGTTTGCATGTGTCTCCTGCAATGACCCAGGTGACTTAACAGTCTGCTGCACTCCCCACACTTGAAGTTTCTTCCCTGTTTGCTATGACTAGGCTCACAACTCAATCCTCAAAACAGAGGTTTTGTACTCCTCAGTCACACATGTAGGATTTCTCACAAGTGAGTCCGCATGTGTTTCCTTAGATTACACAGCACACTGAACTGCCTGCTGCACTCGTCACACCTTTAGGGTTTCTCACCCGTGTGAGTCCGCATGTGATAGTTTAGATGACCCCTTTGACTGAACTGTCTGCTGCACTCTTCACATTTGTAGGGTTTCTCACCTGTGTGAGTCCGCATGTGGCTCTTCAGATTCCACAGCACACTGAACTGCCTGCTGCACTCCTCACACCTTTAGGGTTTCTCACCTGTGTGAGTCCGCATGTGATACTTAAGATGACTAAGCTCTCTAAACTGCTCGCCACAATCCTCACACTTGTACGGTTTTTCCCCTGTGTGAGTCCGCAGGTGTTTCTTAAGATGACCCAGATCTCTGAACTGCCTGCTGCATTCCTCACACCTGTAGGGTTTCTCACCTGTATGAGTCCGCATGTGGGTCTTCAGATTTGCCAGCAGACTGAACTGCCTGTTACACTCTTCACACCTGTAGGGTTTCTCCCTTGTGTGAGTCCGCATGTGCATTTTCAGATCACTCAATTTACTGAACTGCCCGCTGCACTCCTCACATCTGTAGGGTTTCTCCCCGGTGTGAGTCCGCATGTGAGTCTTCAGACGGCACAGCTGACTGAACTGCCTGCTGCACTCCTCACACCTGTAGGGTTTCTCACCTGTGTGAGTCCGCATGTGTTTCTTAAGTTGACCCATCTCTCTGAACTGTCTGCTGCACTCCTCACACTTGTACGGTTTCTCACCTGTGTGAGTCCGCATGTGGCCTTGAGAGTACACAGCTGACTGAACTGCCTGCTGCACTGCTCACACCTGTAGGGTTTCTCACCTGTGTGAGTCCGCATGTGTGTCTTGAGATGACTCAGATGACTGAACTGCTTGCTGCACTCCTCACATCTGTACCTTTTTTGTGGAAGCTCTCCCATCCGAACCTCTTTTGATGCCATCAGAACCACTGCTGTTTGTTGCCATGGTAACACAAGCTGTGTAGTCCTGTAGTATGAAGATGAACAACATTTAATTTCAACAGTTTCTATCTGATCAGAACTATCAGGACTAAGAAACTATCAAACAGTTCAGCAATGTATCATGGAAGTTCATCTGAGTGGGTTGTAATCATAGTAAAACGTTGAACTTAGCACAGGATAATTAATGACCAATCACTTTAACGTGATCTCGCGACAGTTACTGTTACAAACACGTGACCCTATTCACACGACTTTACTGATACGTGACGTAAGCAATTGATTAAAAGTGCCAGTGAGTTTATATCGTCCACCATCTCTATTAAGTGAAGGCTGAAGTGCTCTGATATATATGGCCTCCTTAATGCCTTAAAAAACAGTCCTGTTCAGTGTACAGTATTCTGACTTTGTAGAGTTCAGCAATTTGCATAGAGAAAAGCAAGGATCACTTTGACAGTTGGTCCTTGCTGTGATAATTCTGACACTATCAAATTGTTTGAACCTTTATTTACGAAAAACTCAACTTATGTAACTTCTCCCCAAACATAACAGCTATCAGTCTTGCAAAATCATTACCGTAGCTTGTCCAGAAAACAGGAAAACTCGACATTCTATTGCGGTACCTAGGAAATCTGCCAAAGTGCTAATAAAAAAACAATCATTTCTTCAATGGGACAAAGCCTAACTTCATAGAAAATTTCATGACAATTTTCCAAGGCCTCTTTGAAATCCATCAAAAGCCTCTTCGAGATATATTAAACCACATACATGTACATACAAACACAACTTTAACATCCTTGACCTTAATTAAGTTAATAATTAAATGTTCTTACCAGCAAAATATCGTCTTGAACCGCTACACCTGAGTACTGATGTCTGGAAGAACACAGGTGAACCCTTGAGAACTGTTTTCTCTTTCAGCAGGGCAGGCAGGACTATGGAATCCTGTTTTCCTTTCAGCAGTACTGGACTATGGAATCCTGTTTTTTTTTTCTTTTCAGCACTACTGGACTATGGAATCCTGTTTTTCCCTTTCAGCACTACTGGACTATGCAATCCTGTTTTTCCCTTTCAGCACTACTGGACTATGCAATCCTGTTTTCCCTCTAGGCACTACTGGACTATCATGGAATCCTGTTCTCCTTTCAGCACTACTGGACCATGGAATCCTGTTTTCCTCTCAGCACTACTGGACTATCATGGAATCCTGTTCTCCTTTCAGCACTACTGGACTATGGAATCCTGTTTTCCCTTTCAGCACTACTGGACTATGGAATCCTGTATTCCCTTTCAGCACTACTGGACAATGGAATCCTGTTTTCCCTTTCAGCAGTACTGGACTATGGGATCCTGTTTCCCCTTCCGCACTACTGGACTATGGAGTCCTGTTTTCCTTTCAGCAATACTGGACTATGGAATCCTGTTTTTCCCTTTCAGCACTACTGGACTATGGGAGCCTGTTTTTCCCTTTCAGCACTACTAGACTATCACGATGGTCAGATTTGGGCCCAAAAGTCCCAATCCGCTACTATGGAGATCGAATCCCCCGAACCCGCGAATCTTGTTCGATATGACGTCATTCGAATAGAGCGGGCGTTCGATCTGGGGTTACCCGCGGTCATTTACAGTAAAGCCGCTACAACCGGCTACTTCAAGCTCTTTTTTACTTGGGAACCACGGAACAGGAAAAATCCACCTTTCCACAAATATGAACCGTTTTCAAAACATTACATCTATGCCGTGATTTTATTGTGGATCTGTAACATGTAACGAAGCTACTGCCGTCATCGTGGGTGACCTTGAAGGTCAGAATTCTTGTTGACGCTGTTATAAAATCCAGGTCCCCATATCCAAGTGGCACAGCATGCGTGCAAACATGGTATTTTAACCATTCCCAAAAATCGCTCAAATTACCTCATTGAGGGCTTGGTTGGAAGAGGAACGATTTCCGCACATTTCTGTCTTAGGGATTTTTCAAATATGGCCGCGATTATGAATTATCGGTATTTAAAGTTAACACACTGCGTTTTTAGCTCTTCTTTTGACTGTAAGTCGAGTTTTAGTCAAAAACTAAAAAAATCCTAAGACAGAAAGTTTAAATTTACTGTAATATTTCTAAAAATCCAAAAATCTAACCTTATTTTTAATTTTCGGGGCCTCTTAAAATCAGTTGTTTGTTTCTCGTGAACCCTTTTTGAAATCCGAAATTGATCTCAATCGGAAGGAAATGTACACAAAGTGGAGCAAAGGCAGTGCAAGAATAACATTTGAGGTAAACAAAATCACTTATTACATTTTATTTTGACGAGTATTTACTCTCCAATTACTTTTGTTTATTTTCAAATTTTACCCGTTACCCCCGGGCCGGCCCGGGACTCCCGCGCGGCCACGTTCGAACGCGTTCTGTAACCCGATACCTCCATAGTAATGCGACTTTTAGCCTAGCAACCGACCGCCGTGTATGGAATCCTGATTTTCCCTTTCAGCACTACTGGACTATGGAAGTCTTTTTTTCCTTTCAGCAGTACTGGACTATGGGATCCTGTTTCCCCTTCCGCACTACTGGACTATGGAGTCCTGTTTTCCTTTCAGCAATACTGGACTATGGAAGCCTGATTTTCCCTTTCAGCACTACTGGACTATTGAATCCTGTTTTTCCTTTCAGCACTACTGGACTATGGAATCCTTTTTTCCCTTCCAGCACTACTGGACGATGGAATCCTGTTTTCCCTTTCAGCACTACTGGACTATGGAATCCTGTTTTCCTTTCAGCACTACTGGACTATGGAATCCTGTTTTCCTTTTAGCACTACTGGACTATGGAATCCTGTTTTCCCTTTCAGCACTACTGTACTGGACTATGGAATCCTGTTTTCCCTGTCAGCACTACTGGACTATGGAATCCTGTTTTTCCTTTCAGCAGTACTAGACTATGGAATCCTGTAGAAAACGGAAAACAAAAAGATGTGATAAGAAAGTCTGCATTTCCTTTAAATATCCTTTCGCTGGACGACAAAGCCTCCGTTTAGACAGTTAGTGAATCACCCCTCAACACCCCTCCCCTCAATGAATAGCGCCACATGTAAATTCCTCCATGATAAAAACCAGATGTTTGGGTGGAAAGACCATTGCGAGGCACATTTGGGGTTTACAAAAGCGTCTAGTATATCGAAAGAACTTCTGAATTTCAACCCAAAAATTACCTCTTCTCTATAAAATTAAGTGTGCATTTATAGATAGACAATTTTACTATTTGTACAATATGGAAGCACTGTTGACTGTTGTGTTTTGATTTCATTTTGTACGGAGACGACATAACCCCTTCTAGACCTTCGCTGAGATGTCAACAACACTTTCTCACGATCTTTTACAACGTGGAGGGCAAACAAAACAAAACAAAGTTTGCATCAGTTGTGCTGCTCTCCATATACTCTAAAGTTGCTGCTGACAGAAACGTGTTTACACACAAGAAACCGTTACTTTCCGAGCAGTATAGAACATAGAAGCGGCACACACACACATCGCTAGTGAGAGACTCAGAGAGCGTAAAACAAACTTGTACGTGTAATTTTTGTGTCCCATCGACAACTGTGGAGTAGACAAGCTCTTGGTACCTACCTGAGCTGTATGGATGAAATCCCGACGATCTGAACCGAACAAGGCTCGTAGAAAACTCAGGAAGACGACGAGAACAAGAGACCCTCGATATTCTCTCTCCACACAACGACACGTCTGGTGGACGGAGACACGGGGGTTAGCGGAATGAGCTCCGCGGAGATTGGATTCATAATGAGGCGAAGCGGAGCAGGGTCCTTGCTATCCGCGGAGTTGGAATTCATGTGGCAGTTTTTGAAACTTTGAAGAATCCATGCATGAATCGTCTACTAAGTTCTAGCATTTATATGTTCCACGACGTAACAACAAACAAATCGTTCTATGACGTATAAAAGAACGTGGAACATGACAACCGGTTTTGTTTTGTGCTGTTCGAACGATGTCGCTGCAACGCCACGTTCTATCAAACACGGAAACACGGTTTTCACCCTGCTCTAAAAAGATCGGGAGGGTTATTTACAGCTCCAACCAACTTGTGTGTGATAATATCCCAACTTTCAGTATCAGTGGACGCAGAGGGACGTTCCGATCTCCAGTTGAAGGTGTGTTTCGTCTGGAGCATCCCGCATACTTCATTTGTTGTCAAGTCGAGTCTTCGGTCAGGTAGGAGCTATAACATTTCACCTTTTTCGGCCGCTCTTGATTTGATTGGGATATCCGTGTATTATAGTGGCCTTGTGTGTGTGTGTGTGTGTGTGTGTGCGTGCGCGCGCGCGTGTATGTTTGTGTGTGTGCGTTCATGTGTATGTCTTTTTGTGTGGGTCTGATCTGTGTGTCTGTGTGTGTACGTGCGTTTTTGTTTGTGTAGTGCCTGTGTATGTACGTGTGTGTGTGTTTGTTTGCGTGTGTTTGTCTAGTTTTGCTATGAAGGTACTGGATGTATATTTGGTATGGTTGCCACTTTGTCTTTTGGTAGATTGTTCTACCAAGAATCCAGGGGGTTCATGATATAATCATGAAGAAACATAATCTATTGTTGCTACTGGTGGTCGTTTCTGTTACCTTCACGCTGTGTTCGTTGGCTTAATGTTATTTATTAAATATGTTGTTGTTAACATTTCCTAAATATACCCCTTCGTTTTGTCAACACCTATTACATACAAAATATCATCACTATCTCGCAACGTCTTTTGTCTACTCATTAACAAACAAACAAAACAGAATGTTGCAGATTATCCAGTGTCGTGTAGTTGTATATACCACTGTGTGTGTTTGTGTGTGTATGGTATGTGTGTTTCATTTTTTGTTGTTAACATTTCATAAATGTAGCTATTTACATACTAAATATTATCACGATCTCCCAACAACTTCCGTATAAAAAGCAAACCGGAACATAATGTTGTGGATTATCCAGTCAGTGCCTACTGCGAGTTTTCACATGTGGAAAGGTTGTCAAAATGGACATATTCTGTAATTATATACAATTGTAACGAGACGAAGAAGGACGCACGTCTGAACTCGTCAATGGCTTGATCTTAACTCATTTATTCAATCTGTAACCGGCCGGTTCTAGAGCCCCTTCCCTCGAACGGTACCGGTATAGATCACCTGTTCGAACACGACGTTGCGCTGGCACGTGTTCGAACAGGCGACCGCGGCACCGGCCAAGGGAGGGGATAGAACCGGCGATAATATACAAATGCTTTAATACTAACAATACATACAATACATTTTCTTACACAATGATACGATTCGACCTGTTATCAGCGAATTCAATCTTTGATTTCGAAGAGTCATGGTTGTTTTCTCTCTGACTGGTTTTCTTGGGAGAAGGAATCTAGACACCGTCGATCTAGGAGGTGTTCCGCGTCGTATGTCCAGCTTTTTAATGTACGGAGAAGACGGGGAGTATTCAGGTCTTCAATGGCATCTGACGAAGAGGAGTATTCCGATCTTCAACAGTAGCTGTGTTATGTGGAGTACGTAGTAAGACTACAGGAGTAAATACTAGGCGCTATAACAAGTACAGTACAAGTATGGAACAGAAGTGGGATCCGTATGGAGACAAAACTTAAGGTGTACAAAGCCATTGTACTCCCAACACTCTTGTATGCGTGTGAGACATGGACTGTGTACCGACGCCATGCCAGGAAATTAAATCACTTCCATACCACCCGCCTAAGGAAGCTGTTGCGCATCAAATGGCAAGAGAAAATACCGGACACGGAGGTTTTGACTCGTGCAGGTATGCCGAGCATTCACACCATTCTGATGCAGTCCCAGCTTAGATGGTCAGGACACTTGGTCCGTATGCCAGACCATAGACTGCCCAAGAGACTGTTCTATGATGAACTTGAAGAAGGTGTACGGTCACGTGGTGGCCAAAAGAAGAGGTACAAGGACTCTCTTAAAGTATCCCTGAAAGCCTTCAACATAAAGGCAGATTCGTGGGAAAGACTTGCCAGTGACCGACCACTGTGGCGACGCACAGTTAGAGAGGGTGCCGCTACCTGTGAGGAAGCACGCAGAACTGCCGCACGGCAGAAGAGACGAGCCAGGAAGGAGGGTGCTGCCGGTCCTGTGGCGAACACTGCTCTGTTCTCCTGCCCGCACTGTGAGCGCCGGTTCCGGGCGAAAATTGGACTCTACAGTCACCTGAGGACACACCCTACTACAGAGGGATGACGAAGCGGTCCTCGTCAACCTGACTGACGAACGACACTTAACTAAGACTACAGGAGTAAATACTAGGCGCTATAACAAGTACATGTCGGTTCTATTGCTACAAAATGTAATACAGACAGTAGAATATCAGCAACAAACGTCTTTCTAAGCACTTACAACTACATGCACTAATTCTATCACCGCAACCATTATTTAGAAACAAGAAACAAATAGTATACTAAATAAACTGATTCTATAAATATCTAGGTTACCTAGAATAAACAACAACATGCCTATGTTGGATGGTATTCCATCTAATAAAAACAAAACTATTTTCTTCTATAACAGAAGAACTTTAAACAAACGAATTGATGTTAGTTAGCTTGATATACTGTATTTTACATCCCCTAAAATCAGTTATGCTGTGCTATGGAATGCTACAAACCAGATGTACCGCATGCAGTATGACGTTCTAAAGAACAATACATTCTGTGAAAGGCAGTTAAGCAAACTTTACACACAGTTTTAAAGTCACTGTTTAAAGTACATCATTAAGAGCAAATACATGGACTTTCCTTTACCAGTTTGATTTCTAATACTACTACTGAAAGTTAACAAGATGTAAAACTCGCCCTGAATACTCAACTTGCTCGTGGTGTTGTCCTATACAACTTATGAACTTTCTAGCATGTCCTCAATCCAAGTATTTCTTTGATATTTTCTTGTCTGGTTTCACATGATTCACCTTCTTGCACACAACAAATCGCCCAGTAGAGTTTGCGTGTGTCTCTTGCAATGACCCAGGTGACTTAACAGTCTGCTGCACTCCCCACACTTGGAGTTTCTTCCCTGTTTGATATGACTAGGCTCACAACTCAATGCTCAAAAACTGAGGTTTTGTACTCCTCAGTCACACTTGTAGGGTTTCTCACAAGTGAGTCCGCACGTGTTTCCTTAGATTACACAGCACACTGAACTGTCTGCTGCACTCATCACATCTGTAGGGTTTCTCACCTGTGTGAGTCCGCATGTGGCTCTTCAGATTCCACAGCAGACTGAACTGCCTGCTGCACTCCTCACACCTGTAGGGTTTCTCCCCTGTGTGAGTCCGCATGTGAGAGTTTAGACTACCCCATTGACTGAACTGTCTGCTGCACTCTTCACATTTGTAGGGTTTCTCCCCTGTGTGAGTCCGCATGTGTTTCTTCAGACCACCCAGCTGACTGAACTGCTTGTTGCACTCCTCACACCTGTAGGGTTTTTCCCCTGTGTGCGTCCGCATGTGTTTTTTCAGACTTTCCAGCACACTGAACCGCTTGCTGCACTCCT
>NW_017802602.1:4047757-4048787 GCF_001625305.1 Branchiostoma belcheri | reverse complement strand
CTTGTTTGGAAGAGGTAACGATTTCCGCAGATTTCTGTCTTAGGGATTTTTTAAATATGGCCGCGATTATGAATTATCGGTATTTAAAGTTAAAACACTGCGTTTTTAGCTCTTCTTTTGACTGTAAGTCGAGTTTTAGTTGAAAAATTAAAAAATCCTAAGACAGAAAGTTTAGATTTACTATAATAGTTCTAAAAATCCAAAAATCTAACCTTATTTTTAATTTTCAGGGCCTCTTAAAATCAGTTGTTTGGTTCTCGTGAACCCTTTTTGAAATCCGAAATTGATCTCATTTGGAAGCAAATGTACACAAAGTGGAGCAAAGGCAGTGCAAGAATAACATTTGAGGTAAACAAAATCACCTATTACATTTTATTTTGACGAGTATTTACTCTCCAATTACTTTTGTTTATTTTCAAATTTTACCCGTTACCCCCGGGCCGGCCTGGGACTCCCGCGCGGCCACGTTCGAACGCGTTCTGTAACCCGATACCTCCCTAGTAATGCGACTTTTAGCCTAGCAACCGACCGCCGTGATCTTGAGATGACTCAGATGACTGAACTGCTTGCTGCACTCCTCACATCTGTACCTTTTTGTGGAAGCTCTCCCATCCGATCCTCTTTTGATGCCATCAGAGCCACTGCTGTTTGTTGCCATGGTCACAAAAGCTGTGTAGTCCTGGAGTATGAAGATGAACAACATTTAAATTTTAATTTCAACAGTTTCTGTCTGCTCAGAACTATCAGGACTAAGAAACTATCAAACAGTTCAGCAATGTATCGTTGCCACATCATCATGATAATGACCAATCACTTCACAACGTGATCTCGCGAGAGTTACTGTTACAAACACGTGACCCTATTCACACGAGAATTACTGATACGTGACGTGAGCAATTGATCAATAGTGCCAGGGAGTTTATATCGTCCACCATCTCTATTAAGTGAAGGCTGAACAATAGGACCTGCACTAATGACCTCCATGGAGCTACCTCCATAGAGCTACCTCCATGGAGGTAATTAGTGCAGA
>NW_017802602.1:4039374-4047737 GCF_001625305.1 Branchiostoma belcheri | reverse complement strand
TTTTGTACCTCCATGAGGTAGCTCCATGGAGGTAGCTCCATGGAGGAAATTAGTGCAGACCTGCGGCTGATTTTTGTACCTCCGTGGAGGTAGCTCCACGGCGGTAATTAGTGCAGACCTGCGGCAGATTTTTAAAATTTTCAATTTTTTTAGAATTTTCAAATTTCCTAAAATTTTCAATTTTTTTTTAAATTTCAAAATCATCGAAATTTTCAAAAATCTTTAACTTTCAAATTTTTAATCCTTTAATTTTTGAAATTTCTGTATTTTTAAATTTCTGTATCTTTTGAAATTTTTAATTTTTCTACCTCCATGGAGCTACCTCCATGGAGGCGATTAGTAAAATGCTTTGATATATATATGGCCTCCTTGATACCTCTTGAAAATATTCCTGTTCAGTGTCCAGTATTCTGACTTTGTTGAGTTCAGAAATTTGCATGGAGAAAAGCAAGGATTACTTGGAGAGTTGTTGCTTGCTGTGATAGTTTTGACATCATCAGTTTGTTTGAACCTTTATTTACGAAAAACCCAACTTATGTAACTTCTCCCCAAAGATAACAGCTATCAGTCTTGCAAAAATCATTACCGTAGTTTGTCTAGAATACAGGAAAACTCGACGTTCTATTGCGCTACCTAGAAAATCTGCCAAAGTGCTAATAAAAACTAATCATTTCTTCAATGGGATAAAACCTGATTTCATACAAAATTTCATGACAATCTATCCAAAGCCTCTTTAAGATATGCTGCTATTAACCACATACATGTATATATATGTATACAAACACAACTTTAAAAATATAACATCCTTGACGGTAATTAAGTTAATAATTATATGTTCTTACCTGCAAAATATCTTTTACACAGTCGTCTTGAACCGCTACACCTGAGTACTGATGTCTGGAGGAACACAGGTGAATCCTTGACAACTGTTTTCCCTTTCAGCAGGACAGGCAGGACTAAGGAATCCTGTTTTCCCTTTCAGCAGTACTGGACTATGGAATCCTGTTTTCCCTTTCAGAAGTACTGGACTATGGAATCCTGTTTTCCTTTCAGCACTACTGGACTATGGAATTCTGTTTTTCCTTTCAGGACTACTGGACTGTGGAATCCTGTTTTCCCTTCAATACTACTGGACTATGGATCCTGTTTTCCCTTTCAGCACTACTGGACTGAGGAATCCTGTTTTCTTTCAGCACTACTGGACTATGGAATCCTGTTCTCCTTTCAGCACTACTGGACTATGGATCCTGTTTTCCCTTTCAGCACTACTGGACTATGGAATCCTGTTTCCCTTTCAGAAGTACTGGACTATGGAATCCTGTTTTCCTTTCAGCACTACTGGACTGTGGAATCCTGTTTTCCTTTCAACACTACTGGACTATGGATCCTGTTTTCTTTTCAGCACTACTGGACTGTGTAATCCTGTTTTATTTCAGCACTACTGGACTATGGAATCCTGTTTCTCCCTTTCAGCACTACTGGACTATGGATCCTGTTTTCCCTTTCAGCACTACTGGACTAGGGAATCCTGTTTTCCTTTCAGCACTGCTGGACTATGGAATCCTGTTTTCCTTTCAGCACTGCTGGACTATGGAATCCTGTTTTCTTTTCAGCAGTACTGGACTATGGAATCCTGTTTTCCCTTTCAGCACTACTGGACTATGGAATCCTGTTTTCCCTTTCAGCACTACTGGACCAGGGAATCCTGATGCCCCTTTCAGTACTACTGGACTATGGAATCCTGTTTTCCTTTCAGCAATGCTAGACTATGCAATCCTGTAGAAAACGGAAAACAAAAAGATGTGATAAGAACTAGACGACAAAGCTTCCGTTTAGATAGTTGTGAATCACCCTCAACAGCCCCCCACCTCCCCTCAATGAATAGCGCCAGATGTAAATTCCTCCATGATAAAAACCGGATGTTTAGACGGAAAGACCATTGCGAGGCACAATTGGGGTTTACAAAATCTTCTATCTCGAAAGAACTTCCGAAATTCAACCCACAAATTACCTCTTCTCTATAACATTAAGTGTGCATTTATAGATAGACAATTTTACTATTTGTACAATATGGAAGCACTGTTGACTGTTGTGTTTGATTTCATTTCTTAAGGAGACGACATAACCCCTTCTAGACCTTCGCTGACATGTCAACAACATTGTCTCACGATCTTCTGCACTTTGGAGGGCAAACAAAACAAAACAAAACAAAACAAAGTTTGCGTAGTTGTGCTGCTCTCCATATACTCTAAAGTTGCTTCTGACAGAAACGTGTTTACATACAAGAAACCGCTACTTTTCGAGCAGTATAGAACATATACAAGCGGCACACACACACGTCGCTAGCGGCTAGCTGAGAGACTCAGACAGCGTAAAACAAACTTGTACGCGTTATTTGCCTGTCCCATCGATAACTGTGGAGTAGACAAGCTCTTGGTACTTACCTGAGTTGTATGTAGGATGAAATCCCGATGATCTGAACCGAACAAGGCTCGTAGAAAACTTAGAAAGACGACGAGAGACCCTCGATACTTTCTTCCACACCATGACACGTCTGGTGGACGGAAACACGGAGGTTAGCAGAATGAGCTCCACGGAGATGGAATTCATAATGAGGCGAAGCGGAGGAGGGTTCTTGTCATCCGCGGAGTTGGAATTCTTGTGGCAGTTTTTGAAACTTTGTTTAGAGATTTCTTTCGAGAAGAATCCATACATTACTCGTCTACTAAGTTCTAGCTTTTATGCTGTGTAGAGACAACCGTTCAGGGATTTACTTAGTGGCTTTCCATTGAAAGATCAATCGGAAGCCGAGGACGATATGCGAAAAAAAAATCAGGCCTGTACCATTTCCCAAGAAATGTATCAAGGTATAGGCTGTGGCCTGGTTTTAGGCCTGGGTAGTCCATGGTAGCTAGCGACAATACCGGGCGGCACACAGGCTGCCGAAGCTCCACGACTCAAGAACGCAGTTCATACGTACAGTGTCGATTCATAAGTTCCGCAAAAAGCCAGCCTGTGCCAGCCTGCCGTATACGTCGCTATGTACTGCTGCAAATTCGCAATACCAGCTTTGTATTCCTGTGGTTTAGTACCATTTTTATTTTTGGCCGGAATTTTTTTCATTCGCCCACGCGCACTAGTTTGGGGGTCTTCAGAGGATGTCAGCCATAAAATTCAGTCGGTGTGGCCTAAGTGTGTGTATTGTTGCTGTTTAGTTGTTTGATTCAAGCACCTGGCCTGTATTTACACATAAATAAAGGACAATGAAGAAAGATACAAAAACAACCCCACCTCGGCAGCGACAATGACTGCTACGCTTACATGGTGCACATTGTTCCAGTACTTTACTTTGTTGTTCCATGACGTAACAACGAACAAATAGTTCTATGACGTAACAAAGAACGTGGAACATGACAACCAGTTTTGTTTTGTGCCGTTCGAACGATGTCGCTGCAACGCCACGTTCTATCAGACACGGAAACATGGTTTTCCTCCTGCTCTACAAGCATCGGGAGGTTTATTTAAATTTCTAGTCAACTTGTATACACTAACATTCAAACTTTTAGTATCATAAGTGATATTGTGGACGAAGAGGGGCGTTCCGATCTTCATTATGGGTACGTTTCGTCTGGAGCAAGAGAAACATTCAACATACATCCTTTGTTTTAGTCGGAGAAAAGGCATCGGTCAGGTAGGAACTACAAACTTACTTTGGACTTTGATACTCTTAATTTCATTGAAATCTCTGATGATTCCACAGAGACTTGTGGTTGTAAACACCACTAGGTGTTTGCTTGTTTGTTTGTTTGTGTTTGTGTGTGTACGTATGTGTGCTTGAGTGTGTTTGTGTGTGCATTTGTGTTTGTATTTGTGTGTGCGTGAGTTGGTGTGTGTTAGTGTGTATGTGTGTTTTTGTGTGTGTGTGTGTTTGTGTAAAAGGCGTATGTCTGTTTGAGTGTGTGTGTGTTTGCGTGTGTGTGTTTGTGTACGTATGTGTGTTTGAGTGTGTGTTTGTGTGTGTTTGCGTGTGAGTGTGTGTTTGTGTGTGAGTGTGTGTATTTGTCTACTCTTGCCTGAGGCTTGTGTCTGGTAGCTTATACGACCAGTAGAAAAATAATCCAATGTTGCTTCTGGTGATCGTTTTTAATCATAAGTTGGGTTCCTTGGTCTTAGTTTGCTGTTTTACTTTATTTATATTATTGTTATCATACATCCATAGATGCAAGCATTATTTTTGTATTATTATATGTCCGTACAATTTTAATACACGAGTACGTTAGTTCCCAAAGCTCTTTGGTGTCTTTTTAAAACACTTTTCTCTCTCCGTAATGATTGTCCACATGGGAATTTTCTGTAATTATATATCATGATAAGATTTGACCGGTTATCAGCGAATTCAATGTTTGATTTCGAAGAGTCATGGTTGTTTTCTCTCTGACTCGCTTTCTTTGAATTTCTGCGGAATGGACAAGAAATCTAGACATCATCGTCGGTCTAGAAAATTAGGAAACCTACACTTCAATAGCAGCTGTATTATGCGTGGAAAAGAAGAGGAGAATTCCGATCTTCAATAGCAGCGGTGCTATGTATGGAGAAGAAGAGGAGTATTCCGATCTTCAATAGCAGCTGTGTTATGTGTGGAGAAGAAGAGGAGTATTCCGTCTTCAATAGCAGCTGTGTTATGTGTGGAGAAGAAGAGGAGTATTCCGATCTTCAATAGCAGCTGTGTTATGTGTGGAGAAGAAGAGGAGTATTCCGATCTTCAATAGCAGCTGTGTTATGTGTGGAGAAGAAGAGGAGTATTCCGATCTTCAATAGCCGCTGTGTTATGTGTGGAGAAGAAGAGGAGTATTCCTATCTTCAATAGCAGCTGTGTTATGTCTGGAGAAGAAGAGGAGTATTCCGATCTTCAAGAGCAGATGTGTTATGTGTGGAGACTGAGAAGAGGAGCATTCCGATATTCAATAGCAGCTGTGTTATGTGTGGAGAAGAAGAGGAGTATTCCGATCTTCAATATCAGCTGTGTTATGTGTGGAGAAGAAGAGGAGTATTCCGATCTTCAATAGCAGCTATGTTATGTGTGGAGAAGAAGAGGAGTATTCCGATCTTCAATAGCAGCTGTGTTATGTGTGGAGATGAAGAGGAGTATTCCGATCTTCAATAGCAGCTGTGTTATGCGTGGAGAAGAAGAGGAGTATTCCGATCTTCAATAGCGGCTGTGTTATGTGTTGAGAAAAAGAGGAGTATTCCGATCTTCAATAGCAGCTGTGTTATGTGTGGAGAAGAAGAGGAGTATTCCGACCTTCAATAGCAGCTGTGTTGTGTGGAGAAGAAGAGGAGTATTCTGATATTCAATATCAGCTGTGTTATGTGTGGAAAAGAAGAGGAGTATTCCGATCTTCAATAGCAGCTGTGTTATGTGTGGAGAAGAAGAGGAGTATTCCGATCTTCAATAGCAGCTGTGTTATGTGTGGAGAAGATGAGGAGTATTCCGATCTTCAATAGCAGCTGTGTTATGTGTGGAGAAGACGAGGAGTATTCCGATCTTCAATAGCAGCTGTGTTATGTGTGGAGAAGAAGAGGAGTATTCCGATCTTCAATAGCAGCTGTGTTATGTGTGGAGAAGAAGAGGAGTATTCCGATCTTCAATAGCAGCTGTGTTATGTGGAGTACGTAGATACATTACTTAAGACTATAAGAGTAAATACTAGGCGCTATAACAAGTACCTATTGGTTCTATTGCTACAAAATGTAACACAGTAGAATATCAGCAACAAACTTTTTTTCTATGCACTTACAACTACATGCACTACTAATTCTATCACCGCAACCATTATTCAGAAACAAGAAACAATAACATGTAGTATACTAAATAAACTGATTCTATAAATATCTAGGTTACCAGAATAAACAATAACATGCTACTATTGGATGGTATTCCATCTATAAAAACCACTATTTTCTTCTATAACAAAAGAACTTTAAACAAACGAATTGATGTTAGTTAGCTTGATATACTGTATTTTACATCCCCTATATCAGTTATGCTATGCTATGGAATGCTACAAACCAGATGTACCACATGCAGTATGACGTTCTAAAGAACAATACATTCTGTGAACGGCAGTTAAGCAAACTTTACACAAGGTTTTAAAGTTACTGTTTGAAGTACATCATGAAGAGCTAATACATGGACTTTCCTTTACCAGTTTTATAATACTACTGCCGAAAATTAACAAGATCTTATGTAAAACTCGCTCTGAATACTCAACTTGCTCATTGTGTTGTCCTATACAACACAAGAACTTTCTAGCATGTCCTCAATCCAAGTATTTCTTTGATTTTTTTTTATTTTGATTTCTTCTCTGGTTTCACATGATTCACCTTCTTGCACACAACAAATCGTCACTAATCGCACGGGTTATATGGGTCTCCTGCAATGACCCAGGTGACTTAACAGTCTGCTGCACTCCTCACACTTAGAGTTTCTTCTCTATGCTCACAACTCAATTCTGAAAACTGAGGTTTGTACTCCTCAGTCACACCTGTAGGGTTTCTCACAAGTGTGTCCGCATGTGTTTCCTCAGATTACATCGCACACTGAACTGTCTGCTGCACTCATCACATTTGTAGGGTTTCTCACCTGTGTGAGTCCGCATGTGGCTCTTCAGATTCCACAGCAGACTGAACTGCCTGCTGCACTCCTCACACCTGTAGGGTTTCTCCCCTGTGTGAGTCCGCATGTGAGAGTTTAGACAACCCCATTGACTGAACTGTCTGCTGCACTCTTCACATTTGTAGGGTTTCTCCCCTGTGTGAGTCCGCATATGTTTCTTCAGACTTTCCAGCTGACTGAATTGCTTGCCGCACTCGTCACACCTATAAGGTTTCTCACCTGTGTGAGTCCGCATGTGTGCCTTGAGAGTACACAGCTGACTGAACTGCCTGCTGCACTCCTCACACCTGTAGGGTTTCTCACCTGTGTGAGTCCGCATGTGTGTCTTGAGTTGACTCAGATGACTGAACTGCTTGCTGCACTCCTCACATCTGTACGTTTTTGTGGAAGCTCTCCCATCCGAACCTCTTTTGATGCCATCAGAGCCACTGCTGTTTGTTGCCATGGTAACAAAAGCTGTGTAGTCCTGGAGTATGAAGATGAACAACATTTAATTTCAACAGATTCTGTCTGCTCATAACTATCAGGACTAAGAAACCATTAAACAGTTCAGCAATTTATCATGAAAGTTCATCTGTGTAGGTAGTAATCATAGTAAAACGTTGAACTTGGTATAAGGATAAAATTTCCAGCGACCACTGTGGCCTTCATGAGGATAATTAATGAACAATCACTTTACAACGTGATCTCACGAGAGTTACAGTTACAAACACGTGATCCTATTCACACGAGACGTTACTAGCTGATAGGTGAAATGAGCAATTGATCAAAAGTGCCAGGGAGTTTATATCGTCCACCATCTCTATTAAGTGAAGGCTGAAGTGCTATAATATATATGGCCTCCTTAATGCCTCTTAAAAATAGTTATGTTCAATGTCCAGTATTCTGACTTTGTTGAGTTCAGAAATTTGCATAGAGAAAAGCAAGGAGGGTTGGTGCTTGATGAGTTGTTGCTTGCTGTGATAGTCTTGACACCATCATTTTGTTTGAACCTTTAGTTATGAAAAACTCAACTTATGTAACTTCTCCCCAAGCATAACAGCTATCAGTCATGCAAAAATCAGTACCGTAGCTTGTCTAGAATACAGGAAAATTCGACATTCTAATGCGAAGTGCTAATAAAAAACCAATCATTTCTTCCATGGGACAAAACCTAACTTCATACAAAATTTCATGACAATCCATCCAAAGCCTCTTTGATATATACTGTTAAACCACATACATCTACAAACACAACTTTAAAAATATAACATCCTTGACCTTAATTAAGTAAATAATTATATGTTCTTACCAGCAAAATATCTTTTGTACAGTCAAGTCTTGAACCGCTACACCTGAGTACTGATGTCTGGAAGAACACAGGTGAATCCTTGAGAACTGTTTCCCTTGCAGCAGGGCAGGCAGGACTATGTAATCCTGTTTTTCCCTTTCAGCAGTACTGGACTATGGAATCCTGTTTTCCCTTTCAGAAGTACTGGACTATGGAATCCTGTTTTCCCTTTCAGCAAGGCAGGCAGGACTATGGAATCCTGTTTTCCCTTTCAGCAGTACTGGACTATGGAATCCTGTTTTCCCTTTCAGAAGTACTGGACTATGGAATCCTGTTTTCCTTTCAGCACTACTGGACTATGGAATTCTGTTTTTCCTTTCAGGACTACTGGACTGTGGAATCCTGTTTTCCCTTCAA
>NW_017802602.1:4031625-4039354 GCF_001625305.1 Branchiostoma belcheri | reverse complement strand
CTTTCAGCACTACTGAACTATGGAATCCTGTTTTTCTTTCAGCACTACTGGACTATGGAATCCTGTTTTCCTTTCAGCACTACTGGACTATGGAATCCTGTTTTCCCTTTCAGTACTATTGGACTATGGAATCCTGTTTTTCCTTTCAGCACTACTGGACTATGGAATCCTGTTTTTCATTTCAGCACTACTGGACTAAGGAATCCTGTTTTTCCCTTTCAGCACTACTGGACTATGGAATCCTGTTTTTCATTTCAGCACTACTGGACTATGGAATCCTGTTTTTCCCTTTCAGCACTACTGGACTATGGAATCCTGTTTTTCATTTCAGCACTACTGGACTATGGAATCCTGTTTTTCCCTTTCAGCACTACTGGACTATGGAATTCTGATTTTCTCTTTCAGCACTACTGGGCTATGGAATCCTGTTTTCCTTTCAGCACTACTGGACTATAAAAACCTGTTTTCCCTTTCAGCACTATTGGAATATGGAATTCTGATTTCCCTTGAAGGAATACTAGACTATGGAATTCTGTAAAAAAGGGAAAACAAAAAGATGTGATAAGAAAGTCTGCATTTCATTCAAAAATCCTTTCACTGGACGACAAAGCCTCCGTTTAGACAGTTAGTGAATCACCCCTCAACACCCCTCCCCTCAATGAATAGCGCCACATGTAAATTCCTCCATGATAAAAACCAGATGTTTGGGTGGAAAGACCATTGCGAGGCACATTTGGGGTTTACAAAAGCGTCTAGTATCTCGAAAGAACTTCTGAATTTCAACCCAAAAATTACCTCTTCTCTATAAAATTAAGTGTGCATTTATAGATAGACAATTTTACTATTTGTACAATATGGAAGCACTGTTGACTGTTGTGTTTTGATTTCATTTTGTACGGAGACGACATAACCCCTTCTAGACCTTCGCTGAGATGTCAACAACACTTTCTCACGATCTTGTACAACGTGGAGGGCAAACAAAACAAAACAAAATTTGCGTACTTGTGCTGCTCTCCATATACTCTAAAGTTGCTGCTGACAGAAACGTGTTTGCACACAAGAAACCGTTACTTTCCGAGCAGTATAGAACATAGAAGCGGCACACACACACATCGCTAGTGAGAGACTCAGAGAGCGTAAAACAAACTTGTACGTGTAATTTTTGTGTCCCATCGACAACTGTGGAGTAGACAAGCTCTTGGTACTTACCTGAGCTGTATGGATGAAATCCCGACGATCTGAACCGAACAAGGCTACGTAGAAAACTCAGGAAGACGAACGAGAACAAGAGACCCTACGATATTCTCTCTCCACACAACGACACGTCTGGTGGACGGAGACACGGGGGTTAGCGGAATGAGCTCCGCGGAGATTGGATTCATAATGAGGCGAAGCGGAGCAGGGTCCTTGCTATCCGCGGAGTTGGAATTCTTGTGGCAGTTTTTGAAACTTTGAAGAATCCATGCATGAATCGTCTACTAAGTTCTAGCATTTATATGTTCCATGACGTAACAACAAACAAATCGTTCTATGACGTATAAAAGAACGTGGAACATGACGACCGGTTTTGTTTTGTGCTGTTCGAACGATGTCGCTGCAACGCCACGTTCTATCAAACACGGAAACACGGTTTTCACCCTGCTCTAAAAAGATCGGGAGGGTTATTTACAGTTCCAACCAACTTGTGTGTGATAATATCCCAACTTTCAGTATCAGTGGACGCAGAGGGACGTTCCGATCTCCAGTTGAAGGTGTGTTTCGTCTGGAGCATCCCGCATACTTCATTTGTTGTCAAGTCGAGTCTTCGGTCAGGTAGGAGCTATAACATTTCACCTTTTTCGGCCGCTCTTGATTTGATTGAGATATCCGTGTATTATAGTGGCCTTGTGTGTGTGTGTGTGTGTGTGTGTGTGTGTGTGTGCGTGCGCGCGCGCGTGTATGTTTTTGTGTGTGCGTTCATGTGTATGTCTTTTTATGTGGGTCTGATCTGTGTGTCTGTGAGTGTGCGTGCGTTTTTGTTTGTGTGTATGTGCCTGTGTATGTACGTGTGTGTGTGTTTGTTCGCGTGTGTTTGTCTAGTTTTGCTATGAAGGTATACGTACTGGATGTATATTTGTTATGGTTGCCACTTCGTCTTCTGGTAGATTGTTCTACCAAGAATCCAGGGGGTTCATGATATAATCATGAAGAAACATAATCTATTGTTGCTACTGGTGGTCGTTTCTGTTACCTTCATGCTGTGTTCGTTGGCTTAATGTTATTTATTAAATATGTTGTTGTTAACATTTCATAAATATACCCCTTCGTTTTGTCAACACCTATTACATACAAAATATCATCACTATCTCGCAGCGTCTTTTGTCTACTCATTAACAAACAAACAAAACAGAATGTTGCAGATTATCCAGTGTCGTGTAGTTGTATATACCACTGTGTGTGTTTGTGTGTGTATGGTATGTTTGTGTGCTTCATTTTTTGTTGTTAACATTTCATATATGTAGCTATTTACATACTAAATATTATCACGATCTCCCAACAACTTCCGTATAAAAAGCAAACCGGAACATAATGTTGTGGATTATCCAGTCAGTGCCTACTGCGAGTTTTCACATGTGGAAAGGTTGTCAAAATGGACATATTCTGTAATTATATACAATTGTAACGAGACGAAGAAGGACGCACGTCTGAACTCGTCAATGGCTTGATCTTAACTCATTTATTCAATCTGTAACCGGCCGGTTCTAGAGCCCCTTCCCTCGAACGGTACCGGTATAGATCACCTGTTCGAACACGACGTTGGCACGTGCGCTGGCACGTGTTCGAACAGGCGACCTCGGCACCGCCCAAGGGAGGGGATAGAACCGGCGATAATATACAAATGCTTTAATACTAACAATACATATTGTTACACAATGATACGATTCGACCTGTTATCAGCGAATTCAATCTTTGATTTCGAAGAGTCATGGTTGTTTTCTCTCTGACTGGTTTTCTTGGGAGAAGGAATCTAGACACCGTCGATCTAGGAGGTGTTCCGCGTCGTATGTCCAGCTTTTTAATGTACGGAGAAGACGGGGAGTATTCAGGTCTTCAATGGCATCTGACGAAGAGGAGTATTCCGATCTTCAACAGTAGCTGTGTTATGTGGAGTACGTAGATACATTACTTAACTAAGACTACAGGAGTAAATACTAGGCGCTATAACAAGTACAGTATAAGTATGGAACAGAAGTGGGATCCGTATGGAGACAAAACTTAAGGTGTACAAAGCCATTGTACTTCCAACACTCTTGTATGCGTGTGAGACATGGACTGTGTACCGACGCCATGCCAGGAAATTAAATCACTTCCATACCACCCGCCTTAGGAATTTCGAAGCTGTTGCGCATCAAATGGCAAGAGAAAATACCGGACACGGAGGTTTTGACTCGTGCAGGTATGCCGAGTATTCACACCATTCTGATGCAGTCCCAGCTTAGATGGTCAGGACACTTGGTCCGTATGCCAGACCATAGACTGCCCGAGAGACTGTTCTATGGTGAACTTGAAGAAGGTGTACGGTCACGTGGTGGCCAAAAGAAGAGGTACAAGGACTCTCTTAAAGTATCCCTGAAAGCCTTCAACATAAAGGCAGACTCGTAGGAAAGACTTGCCAGTGACCGACCACTGTGGCGACGCACAGTTAGAGAGGGTGCCGCTACCTGTGAGGAAGCACGCAGAACTGCCGCACGGCAGAAGAGACGAGCCAGGAAGGAGGGTGCTGCCGGTCCTGTGGCGAACACTGCTCTGTTCTCCTGCCCGCACTGTGAGCGCCGGTTCCGGGCGAAAATTGGACTCTACAGTCACCTGAGGACACACCCTACTACAGAGGGATGACGAAGCGGTCCTCGTCAACCTGACTGACGAACGACACTTAACTAAGACTACAGGAGTAAATACTAGGCGCTATAACAAGTACATGTCGGTTCTATTGCTACAAAATGTAATACAGACAGTAGAATATCAGCAACAAACGTCTTTCTAAGCACTTGCAACTACATGCACTAATTCTATCACCGCAACCATTATTTAGAAACAAGAAACAAATAGTATACTAAATAAACTGATTCTATAAATATCTAGGTTACCAGAATAAACAACAACATGCCTATGTTGGATGGTATTCCATCTATAAAAACAAAACTATTTTCTTCTATAACAGAAGAACTTTAAACAAACGAATTGATGTTAGTTAGCTTGATATACTGTATTTTACATCCCCTATATCAGTTATGCTGTGCTATGGAATGCAACAAACCGGATGTACCGCATGCAGTATGACGTTTCATTCTGTGACAAACAATACATTCTGTGAAAGGCACTTAAACAAACTTTACAGTTTTACAGTCATTGTTTGAAGTACATCATGAAGAGGTAAAACATGGACTTTCCTTGACCAGCTTGAATTCTAATACTACTAAAAGTTATGTAAATCTTATATAAGCAATGAATACTCAACTTGCTCATGGTGTTGTCCTATACAACATATGAACTTTCTAGCATGTCTTCAATCCAAACATTTCTTTGATTTTTTTCTTATCTGGTTTCACATGATTCACCTTCTTGCACACAACAAATCGCCCATTAGAGTTTCCATGTGTCTCTTGCAATGACCCAGGTGTCTTAACAGTCTGTTGCACTCCTCAGACTTAGAGTTTCTTCCCTATGACTAGGCTCACAACTCCATTCTCAAACCTCAGCTTTTGTACTCCTCAGTCACACCTGTAGGGTTTCTCACAAGTGAGTCCGCATGTGTTTCCTCAGATTACACATCGTACTGAACTGCCTGCCGCACTCGTCACACCTTTAGAGTTTCTCACCTGTGTGAGTCCGCATGTGTTTCTTCAGATTACCCAGCAAACTGAACTGCCTGCTACACTTTTCACACTTGTATGGTTTCTCCCGTGTGACTCCGCATGTGCATTTTCAGGTCACTCAGTTTACTGAACTGCCTGCTGCACTCCTCACACCTGTAGGGTTTCTCACCTGTGTGAGTCCGCATGTGCTTCTTAAGATGACCCAGCTCTCTGAACTGTCTGCTGCACTCCTTACACTTGTACGGTTTCTCCCCTGTGTGAGTCCGCATGTGGCTCTTCAGATTACCAAGCTGACTAAACTGCTTGCTGCACTCTTCACACCTGTAGGGTCTCTCACCTGTATGAGTCCGCATGTGTTTCTTCAGATTTTCCAGCACACTGAACTGCCTGCTGCATTCCTCACACCTGTAGGGTTGCTCACCTGTGTGAGTCCGCATGTGAGACTTAAGATGACTAAGATCTCTAAACTGCTTGCAACAATCCTCACACTTGTACGGTTTTTCCCCAGTGTGAGTCCGCATGTGTTTCTTAAGATGACCCAGCTGACTGAACTGCCTGCTGCACTCCGCACATTGGTACGGTTTCTCCCCTGTGTGAATTCGCATGTGAGTCTTCAGACTTTTCATCTGATTGAACTGCCTGCTGCACTCCTCACACTTGTAGGGTTTCTCCCCTGTATGAGTCCGCATGTGTGTCTTAAGATGACCCAGCTGACTGAATTGCTTGCTGCACTCCTCACACCTGTAGGGTTTCTCACCTGTGTGAGTCCGCATGTGTGTCTTGAGACGACACAGATGACTGAACTGCTTGCTGCACTCCTCACATCTGTACGTTTTTGTGGATGATCTCCCATCCGAACCTCTTTTGATGCCATCAGAGCCACCGCTGGTTGTTGCCATGGTAACAAAAGCTGTGTAGTCCTGGAGTATGAAGATGAAAGATTTAATTTCTGTCAGTTTCTGTCTGCTCAGAACTATCAGGACTAAGAAACTATCAAACAGTTCAGCAATGTATCATGAAAGTTCATCTGTGTGGGCAGTAATCATAGTAAAATTTTGAACTTAGTATAAGGATCAATTTTTCAGCGACCACTGTGGCCTTCATCAGGATAATTAATGAACAATCACTTTACAACGTGATCTCGCGAGAGTTACAGTTACAAACACGTGACCCTATTCACACGAGACGTTACTAGCTGATACGTGACATGAGCAATTGATCAAAAGTGCCAGGGAGTTTATATCGTCCACCATCTCTATTAAGTGAAGGATGAAGTGCTATAATATATATGGCCTTCTTAATGCCTCTTAAAAATAGTCATGTTCAGTGTCCAGTATTCTGACTTTGTTGAGTTCAGAAATTTGCATAGAGAAAAGCAAGGAGGGTTGGTGCTTGATGAGTTGTTGCTTGCTGTGATAGTCTTGACACCATCATTTTGTTTGAACCTTTAGTTATGAAAAACTCAACTTATGTAACTTCTCCCCAAATATAACAGCTATCAGTCATGCAAAAATCATTACCGTAGCTTGTCTAGAATACAGGAAAACCCGACATTCTATTGCGAAGTGCTAATAAAAAAAACAATCATTTCTTCACTCACTCACTCACACTCACTGCTCGGCTTAGCTTCCGTTGTTCCCCGTCATGCAAGGGTTGGACGTCGTGGGGACAAAAGTTAAATCTAACTTCATTCAAAATTTCATGACAATCCATCCAAAGCCTCTTTGAGATATGCTGCTAAACCAAATACATGTACAAACACAACTTTAAAAATATAACAACCTTGACCTTAATTAGTTAATTATTAGATATTCTTACCGGAAAAATATCTTTTACACAGTCAAGTCTTGCACCGCTACACCTGAGTACTGATGTCTGGAAGAACACGGGTGAATACTTGAGCAGGACGTTTTCCCTTTCAGCAGGACGGGCAGGACTATGGAATCCTGTTTCCCCTTCAGCACTACTGGACTATGGAATCCTGTTTTCCTTTCAGCACTACTGGACTATGGAATCCTGTTTTTCCTTTAAGCTGGGCAGGCAGGACTGGAATCCTTATTTCCCTTTCAGCACTACTGGACTGTGGAATCCTGTTTTCCCTTTCAGCACTACTGGACTATGGAATCCTGTTTTCCTTTCAGCACTACTGGACTATGGAATCCGGTTTTCCTTTCAGCACTACTGGACTACTATAGAATCCGGTTTTCCTTTCAGCTGTACTGGACTATGGAATCTTGATTTCCCTTTCAGCACTACTGGACTATATGGAATCCTGTTTTCCCTTTCAGCACTACTGGACTATGGAATCCTGTTTTCCCTTTCAGCACTACTGGACTATGGAATTCTGTTTTCCCTTTCAGCACTACTGGACTATGGAATGCTGTTTTTCCCTTTTAGTAGTACTGGACTATGGAATAATGTTTTTCTTTCAGCACTACTGGACTATGGAATCCTGTTTTTCCTTTCAGCAGGGCAGGCAGGACTATGGAATCCTGATTTCCCTTTCAGCACTACTGGACTATGGAATTATGTTTTTCCCTTTAGTAGTACTGGATCCGGACTATGGAATAATGTTTTTCTTTCAGCACTACTGGGCTATGGAATCCTGTTTTTCCTTTCAGCAGGGCAGGCAGGACTATGGAATCCTAAATTCCCTTTCAGCACTACTGGACTATGGAATCCTGTTTTCCCTTCAGCACTACTGGACTATGGAATCCGGATTTCCCTTTCAGCACTACTAGACTATGGAATTCTGTAGAAAACGGAAACAAAAAGATGTGATCAGAAAGTCTGCATTTCCTTCAAATATCCTTTCACTAGACGACAAAGCTTCCGTTTAGATAGTTATTGAATCACCCCTCAACACCCCCCCC
>NW_017802602.1:4014012-4031605 GCF_001625305.1 Branchiostoma belcheri | reverse complement strand
CCAACACCCCCCCCCCCACCTACCCTCAATGAATAGCGCCACATGTAAATTCCTCCATGATAAAAACCAGATGTTTGGGCGGAAAGACCATTGCGAGGCACATTTGGGGTTTACAAAATCTTCTATCTCGAAAGAACTTTCGAATTTCAACCCACAAATTACCTCTTCTCTCCAGGAATATAACATTAAGTGTGCATTTATAGATAGAGAATTTTACTATTTGTACAATATGCAAGCGCTTCTGTTGGGTTTGATTTCAAATTTTTAAGGAGACGACATAACCCCTTCTAGACCTACGCTGGCATGTCAACAACATTTTCTCACGATCTTTTACAACTTGGAGGGAAAACAAAACAAAACAAAATTTGCGTACTTGTGCTGCTCTCCATATACTCTAAAGTTGCTGCTGACAGAAACGTGTTTACATACAAGAAACCGTTACTTTTCGAGCAGTATAGAACATATACAAGCGGCACACACACACGTCGCTAGCGGCTAGCTAGTGAGAGACTCAGAGAGCGTAAAACAAACTTGTACGCGTTGTTTGCCTGTCCCATCGATAACTGTGGAGTAGACAAGCTCTTGGTACGTACCTGAGTTGTATGTAGGATGAAATCCCGACGATCTGAACCGAAAAAGGCTCGTAGAAAGACGACGAGAAACCCTCGATACTTTCTTCCACACAACGACACGTCTGGTGGACGGAGACACGGGGGTTAGCAGAATGAGCTCCGCAGAGATGGGATTCATAATGAGGCGAAGCGGAGGAGGGTTGTTGTCATCCGCGGAGTTCGAATTCTTGTGGCAGTTTTTGAAACTTTGCTAAGAGATTTCTGTCGAGAAGAATCCATGCATGAATCGTCTACCAAGTTCTAGTATTTATGCTGTGTATAGACAGCCGATCAGGGATTTGCTTAGTGGCTTTCCATTGAAGATTGAAAGATCAATCGGTGGCTGAGGACGATATGCGAAAAAAAAATCAGGCCTGTACCATTTCCCAAGAAATGCATTAAGTTATAGACGATGTGAGATTATCATATCTGAGTTTAAAAACAGGAGGTTGGTTTATCCGGGGGTGTCAACCTTCCACTCTGCGCATACCTTAGCTTGCAATTATCATAGCTACCACTAGGCGGCATTTATAGGGCCAACGGGGCGAAGTTTTAGTCGGCGTTCGTGTGTCTGTCTCTCTCTGTGCGTGCGTGCGCGTGCGTGCGTGCGTGCGTGTGAGTGCGTGCGTGCGTGCGTGTGTGTGTGTGTGTGTGTTTTACTTCTGTCTCGGGACATATGTTCCCAATGCGAGCAGTTACATTTTTTTTATACCGCGGCTTAATGCCCCGTCCTAAGGACTTCGACTCTTTCCAGTAGCGTGCAAGTCAATAAAACCACCAACATGAAAACTCCACAGAACTCCAAACGCGAAAAGATATACCCAGTAGTGACGACAATGACAAGTGTCTAGAAGGAATCTAGACACCAGCGTCGGTCTAGGAGGTGTTTCGTATGTCGTATGTCCAGCTTTTAATGTATAGAGAAGACGAGTATTCCGGTCTTCGATAGTAGCTGTGTTATGTGGAGTACGTAGATACATTACTTAAGACTATAAGAGTAAATACTAGGCGCTATAACAAGTACCTGTTGGTTGTATTGCTACAAAATGCAACACAATAGAATATCAGCAACAAACGTCTTTCTATACACTTACAACTACAAGCACTAATTCTATCACCGCAACCATTATTCAGAAACAAGAAACAAATACATGTAGTATACTAAATAAACTGATTCTATAAATATCTAAGTTACCAGAATAAACAATAGCATGCTACTATTGGATGGCATTCAATCTATAAAAACCACTATTTTCTTCTATAACAAAAGAACTTTAAACAAACGAATTTATGTTAGTTGGCTTGATATACTATATTTTACATTCCCCATATCAGTTATGTTATGCTATGGAATGCTACAAACCAGATGTACCGCATGTAGTATGACGTTCTAAAGAACAATACATTCTGTGAAAGGCAGTTAAGCAAACTTTACACAAGGTTTTAAAGTCACTGTTTAAAGTACATCATGAAGAGCTAATACATGGACTTTCCTTTACCAGTTTGATTTCCAATACTACTACTGAAAGTTAACAAGATCTTATGTAAAACTCGCCCTGAATACTCAACTTGCTCGTGGTGTTGTCCTATACAACATATGAACTTTCTAGCATGTCCTCAATCCAAGTATTTCTTTGATTTTTTTTCTTGTCTGGTTTCACATGATTCACCTTCTTGCACACAACAAATCGATCACTAAAGTTTACATGTGTTTCTTGTAATGACCCAGGTGACTTAACAGTCTGCTGCACTCCTCACACTTAGAGTTTCTTCCCTGTTTGATATGACTAGGCTCGCAACTCAAAACTGAGGTTTGTACTCCTCAGTCACACCTGTAGGGTTTCTCACAAGTGAGTCCGCATGTGTTTCCTCAAATAACACAGCACACTGATCTGCCTGCCGCACTCGTCACACATTTAGGGTTTTTCACCTGTGTGAGTCCGCATGTGAGAGTTTAGATGACCCCATTGACTGAACTGCCTGCTGCACTCTTCACATTTGTAGGGTTTTTCACCTGTGTGAGTCCGCATGTGGCTCTTCAGATTCCACAGCAGACTGAACTGCCTGCTGCACTCCTCACACCTGTATGGTTTCTCCCCTGTGTGAGTGCGCATGTGAGAGTTTAGACTACCCCATTGACTGAACTGCCTGCTGCACTCTTCACATTTGTAGGGTTTCTCCCCTGTGTGAGTCCGCATGTGTTTCTTAAGTTGACCCATCTCTCTGAACTGTCTGCTGCACTCCTCACACTTGTACGGTTTCTCACCTGTGTGAGTCCGCATGTGGCTCTTCAGATTACCAAGCTGACTGAACTGCCTGCTGCACCCCTCACACCTATAGGGTCTCTCACTTGTATGAGTCCGCATGTGTTTCTTCAGATTTCCCAGCACACTGAACTGCCTGCTGCACTCCTCACACCTGTAGGGTTTCTCACCTGTGCGAGTCCGCATGTGAGACTTAAGATGACTAAGCTCTCTAAACTGCTTGCCACAATCCTCACACTTGTACGGTTTTTCCCCACTGTGAGTCCGCATGTGTTTCTTAAGATGACCCAGATCTCTGAACTGTCTGCTGCATTCCTCACACCTGTACGGTTTCTCACCTGTATGAGTCCGCATGTGGGTCTTCAGATTTGCCAGCACACTGAACTGCCTGCTGCACTCCTCACACTTGTAGGGTTTCTCCCTTGTGTGAGTACGCATGTGCCTTTTCAGATCACCCAGCTGACTGAACTGCTTGCTGCACTCCTCACACCTGTAGGGTTTCTCACCTGTGTGAGTCCGCATGTGTGTCTTGAGATGACACAGATGACTGAACTGCTTGCTGCACTCCTCACATCTGCACGTTTTTGTGGAAGATCTCCCATCCGATCCTCTTTTGATGCCATCAGAGCCACCGCTGTTTGTTGCCATGGTAACAAAAGCTGTGTAGTCCTGGAGTATGAAGATGAACAACATTTAATTTCAACAGTTTCTGTTTCCTCAGAACTATCAGGACCAAGAAACTATCCAACAGTTCAGCAATGTATCATGGAAGTTCATCTGTGTGGCAGTAATTATAGTAAAACGTTGAACTTAGTATAAGGATAAAATTTCCAGCGACCACTGTGGCCTTCATCAGGATAATTAATGAACAATCACTTTACAACGTGATCTCACGAGAGTTACAGTTACAAACACGTGACCCTATTCACACGAGACGTTACTAGCTGATAGGTGAAATGAGCAATTGATCAAAAGTGCCAGGGAGTTTATATCGTCCACCATCTCTATTAAGTGAAGGCTGAAGTGCTCTGATATATATGGCCTCCTTAATGCCTCTTAAAAATAGTCATGTTCAGTGTCCAGTATTCTGACTTTGTTGAGTTCAGAAATTTGCATAGAGAAAAGCAAGGAGGGTTGGTGCTTGAAGAGTTGTTGCTTGCTGTGATAGTTTTGACACCATCATTTTGTTTGAACCTTTAGTTATGAAAAACTCAACTTATGTAACTTCTCCCCAAACATAACAGCTATCAATCATGCAAAAATCAGTTCCGTAGCTTGTCTAGAATACAGGAAAACTCAACATTCTATTGCGAAGTGCTAATAAAAAAAACAATCATTTCTTCCATGGGACAAAACCTAACTTCATACAAAATTTCATGACAATCCATCCAAAGCCTCTTTGATATATACTGTTAAACCAGTACAAACACAACTTTAAAAATCTAACATCCTTGACCTTAATTAAGTAAATAATTATATGTTCTTACCAGCAAAATATCTTTTGTACAGTCAAGTCTTGAACCGCTACACCTGAGTACTGATGTCTGGAAGAACACAGGTAAATCCTTGAGAACTGTTTTCCCTTTCAGCAGGGCAGGCAGGACTATGTAATCCTGTTTTTCCCTTTCAGCACTACTGGACTATGGAATCCTGTTTTTCCTTTCAGCACTACTGGACTATGGAATCCTGTTTTTCCCTTTCAGCACTACTGGACTATGGAATCCTGTTTTCTTTTCAGCACTACTGGACTATGGAATCCTGTTTCCCCTCCAGCACTACTGGCCAATGGTATCCTGTTTTCCTTTCAGCACTACTGGACTATGGAATCCTGTTTTTCCTTTCAGCACTACTGGACTATGGAATCCTGTTTTCCCTTCAGCACTACTGGACTATGGAATCCTGTTTTCCTTTCAGCTGGGCAGGCAGGACTGGAATCCTTATTTCCCTTTCAGCACTACTGGACTGTGGAATCCTGTTTTTCCTTTCAGCAGTACTGGACTATGGAATCCTGTTTTCCTTTCAGCACTACTGGACTATGGAATCCTGTTTTCCTTTCAGCAGGGCAGGCAGGACTATTCAATCCTGTTTTCCCTTCACCAGTACTGGACTATGGAATCCGGATTTCCCTTTCAGCACTACTAGACTATGGAATTCTGTAGAAAACGGAAAACAAAAAGATGTGATTTGAAAGTCTGCATTTCCTTCAAATATCATTTCACTAGACGACAAAGCTTCCGTTTAGATACTTATTGAATCACCCCTCAACACCCCACCCCCCCACCTACCCTCAATGAATAGTGCCACATGTAAATTCCTCCATGATAAAAACCAGATGTTTGGGCGGAAAGGCCATTGCGAGGCACATTTGGGGTTTGCAAAATCTTTTATCTCGAAAGAACTTCCGAATTTCAACCCACAAAGTACCTCTTCTCTCCAGGAATATAACATTAAGTGTGCATTTATAGATAGAGGATTTTACTATTTGTACAATATGCAAGCACTTCTGTTGGGTTTGATTTCAAATTTTTAAGGAGACGACATAACCCCTTCTAGACCTTCACTGACATGTCAACAACATTTTCTCACGATCTGTTACAACTTGGAGGGAAAACAAAACAAAACAAAGTTTGCGTACTTGTGCTGCTCTCCATATACTCTAAAGTTGCTGCTGACAGAAACGTGTTTACATACAAGAAACCGTTACTTTTCGAGCAGTATAGAACTCACAAGCGGCACACCTACACACGTCGCTAGCGGCTAGCTAGTGAGAGACTCAGAGAGCGTAAAACAAACTTTTACGTGTTATTTTCCTGTCCCATCGATAACTGTAAAGTAGACAAGCTCTTGGTACTTACCTGAGTTGTATGTAGGATGAAATTCCGACGATCTGAACCGAAAAAGGCCCGTAGAAAGACGACGAGAAACCCTCGATACTTTCTTCCACACAACGACACGTCTGGTGGACGGAGACACGGGGGTTAGCAGAATGAGCTCCGCGGAGATGGAATTCATAATAAGGCGAAGCGGAGGAGGGTTGGTGTCATCCGCGGAGTTCGAATTCTTGTGGCAGTTTTTGAAACTTTGTTAAGTCTTAGAGATTTCTTTCGAGAAGAATCCATGCATGAATCGTCTACTAAGTTCTAGCATTTATGCTGTGTAGATACAACTGTTCAGGGATTTGCTTTAGTGGCTTTCGATGGAAAGATCAATCGGTGGCCGAGGACGATATGCGAAAAAAATCAGGCCTGTACCATTTCCCAAGAAATGTATTAAGGTGAGATTATCATCTAATTTCAACAACTTTGGAAGACAGGAGCTTGATTCATTCAAGGGGGGCCAACCAAATATGATGTTCTAGCTCAAGCTGTTTAGGCGCTATTTGAGATTAAAGTTGGCGCGGGCTTCAAAATACCACTCGGTCTGAATAGGGTTGCTTTTTTTCTTTTCTTCACCAAAAAATAGGAAAAGGTCAACATGTATGATTTTTGTACGTAATGTGGACTCAGAGGCTCCCACATCAATTTGCAAAACAATTGAGCTGGTAAAATGTTGATAATTTCTAAAAAAAATTAGCAAAAAAACTATTCTGGGGTCCGCGCGGACCCCAGGTGTACAGATTAATCAGTCCGGGAAGGTGTACTGTTGAGGGTTGATGGTTATGTTTTAGTCTCGTTCGTCTCTCTCTCTCTCTCTCTCTCTGTATGTGTGTGTGCGTGTCACAGTGTGCGTGTCACTGAGTGTGTGTTTGTGTGTGCGTGCGTACGCGCGCGTGTGTATGTGTGTGTGTGTGTGTTAGTGTGCGCGTGTGTGTGTATTTGTGCGTGCGTCACAGTGTGTGTGCGTGGGCGCACGCGCGCGCGCGTGTGTGTGTTGTTTACTTCTGTCTCGGGACATATGTTCCCAATGAGAGCAGTAACATTATACGTACCGCGGATTAATGTCCCGTCCTAAGGACTTCGACTCTTTCCAGTAGCGTGCAAGTCAATAAAACCACCAGCATGAAAACTCCACAGTGCTCCAAAGCCGAAAAGATATACCCAGTTGTGGCGACAATAACAAGCTTCATGACTTTGTCGGAAAACTTCAGTACTCGTGTAACGTGTGTTTCTGTACTCCAATTTACCTATCACACATCCTTCGGTTTACATACCAGCAAAATAGAAGTCAAACTATATATACAGCAGCACATCTCTGACAACCCAAACTCATACATAACGAAGGTATGAGGTCATCGACCTCTTTTTGCAATATAATACAATGTAACTTATATAATATAGACAAAGTAGCCTTTAAAATCGTCCCTCCGCGGCATATTACTCGCGTCGCTCACAGAAAAAAAACAAGAAGCCATAGGTGACAATCCTCCGTGAAGTTTTATATATTTCAACAAAATCCCAAGCGTCAACGCCAGACCTACTGTGCAGACATTATAAGTAGGCAACGGTTAATACAATGAGGGCGCGTCACAAGCATAAAACATACAAAGAGCTAAATCCATTACTGCTCCCAGGGCGTGTAAAGATACTGTGCTTCAAGTTCGAAGTTCCTTTTAATTACACACACACAATCATTGCATTCACATAAAGATCGGACTATCATGGTCGTGTCTAGTAACAAAGACAGCCCCACCGTCTTACCGTGCCTGTACCTAATCAGTTAAGCGCGCCTGGAACAGGCCAAATTCCAGCAACAGTTGCGGTAAGCACCGCGAGTGTTACTACCGCCGGCCAGATAACCAGGATATCTGCTTATAGTACCTCTGCTACCAGACAACTGCCTAAACCTACGGCCTATTCCACAGGATTGTAAAAGTAGGGATGTTTCTAAAATATGCATTTACTTCAATATCAAAACAGCTACGGTAAAAATAAAAAGACGTGCATCATCCCGGACATAATGCCACACCACATGCGAAATTACACAGAAATGCGACGTACCTAAGAATGCGTTTTGGCTGCGAACATCTTCCAAAAAACTTGGCATCTCTTAAGCATGGGCAAAAACATCTGGAACCACTTATCAAAACCACCCCGTATCTGCATGAAGTTCCACCCCCCACTGCTATTCCAAACAACGCGTTTTTCTGGACCATTCCAATTCGCCTCGTAATTGTAGGGGTGCGTCTGCAATATTACATTGACCGCGAAAGCAGCAACGGCAAAAATACACATTCGTGCATCAACACGGGCATGCCCGCAGACGGCGTATAAAATTGCGTGCCGATTACACAAAGAGAACCCAGTGTTTTGACTGCGAACATGAAAAATCAGCCGATCACAACACTCCGTTCGGAGGTCCTGACCTCCTTCACGGAGTAATAACGCCCAACAAGTCTGCAATTCGAAGGAGGCTATAGACCAAGGACGTTATATACAAGGATGAAATGCGAATTTCAAGGTAGATACTTCACAAGACAGCGTTTTCTCCACATGAAAGCAACAAATGAAATAGTATAATCATGTTGTAACAAGGTCTGCATTGAAAATGACACGAGCGGTGACAGAGAAAACATTAAGACATCAATTGTTTCAATATATACGTTTACACTAAGTCTTATACGATATATAACGATATGCTACGTTATACTTACATGTACTCACAAATGTTGCTCTTCTGAGACATAACCAACTTAAATGTCATCAGACAACTTCTAGAATCATGCTGCTGAACCATCATCATCATCATAGACAAATGATAAAGATCATAAACAGACCGGTATCGTAAACATAACGAAACTCCTAAACATCGTAAACAGTAACAGTAAACGTAACAGTAAACATCGTAAACAGTTGTGATTGGTACGTTCCACGGACCCGGCACTTCATTTTGTTGTTCCATGACGTAAAAACAAACAAATCGTTCTATGACGTGTGAAAGAACGTGGAACATGACAACCGGTTTTGTTTTGTGCCGTTCAAACGATGTCGCTGCAACGCCACGTTCTATCAAACACGGAAACACGGTTTTCACACTGCTCTACAAACATCGGGAGGTTTATTTACAGTTGTAGTCAACTTGTGTGTAACAATATCCTAACTTTCATATCACGAGTGATACTGTGGACGGAGAGGGACGTTCCGATCTTCAGTTGAAGGTGTTTTTCATTTGGAGCATCCCGCGTACTTCCCTTCTTGTACGTCGAGTCGAGTCGTCGGTCAGGTAAGAACTACAAAATTTCACTTTTGGGGCCGTTGATTGAAACATCTGTGGATTAAACAACGGCCTTGTGCGCGTTTGCCTGTGTGTTTGTGTGTATGCGTGTGCGTACGTGTGTATGTATGTGTGCATGTTTGTATTTGTGTGTGTGCGTGTATACCTGTATCGGTATAGCCGGTATAACAGCGCTAGCCCTTCGGCAACACCAGCTTCGTGTGTGTGTGTGTGTGTGTGTGTGTGTGTGTGTGTGTGTGTCTACTTTTGCTTTGAACGTACTCGATGTATGTTTGGTGTGGTTACCCCTTCTTCTGGTAGATTGTTTTGCGAAGAATCCAAGGGGTTGATGATATTTATGAAGAAATATAATCTACTGTTGCTTCTGGTGGTCGTTTCTGTTACTCTCGGGTTGTGTTCTTTGGTTCCAGTTTATATACTTTAAAATGTTGTTGTTAACATTCCATAAATACATAGCCTTTCGTTTTCCCAACACCTATTCGCATACAAAATATAATCACGATCTAGATCTCACAACAACTTCTTCTGTCTTATCATTAACAAACAAGCAAACGGTATCCCCTGAACGGTGTTACCCGCCCGCGCGGCGGTTTTCCTGTGGCACCTTCAGTAGGTGCCACAGAAGAATGACGCGCGGCGCCGCGCGTCTGTGGCGTAGGTTGTTTACACGCTAAAAAATCTGTTGTTTACACGCTAAAAAATCTGTCGCACAAAACGCGCAGTGCGGCTCAGCGCGCGCGCGTCGTTTGACGCCCAACACATATAAACGACGCACGTGTAAACCGGACCGAAGCATAATGTTGCGGATTATCCAGTGCCTTGTAGTTGTATACACTGCTGTGTGTATGTATGGTGTGTGTGTGTGTGTGTGTGTGTCTTTGTGTGTGTGTCTTTGTGTGTGTGTATGTATGTGTGTGTGTTTGTGTGTGTGTGTACATGTATGGTGTCTCTGTTTGTGTGTGTGAGTGTATGGTGTGTGTGTGTCACAGTGTGTGTGTGTGTGTGTGTGTGTGTGTGTGTGTGTGTTTGACACAGTGTAAGGCCACACCGTCTTAATTTTATGGATGACATCCGCGCGCGCATTGATTTTCGTCTCTTCTAAAAAAAAAAAAAGATCACGTCCTCCGAGGCTGTGGCCTGGTTTTAGGCCTGGGTAGTCCATGGTAGTTAGCGACAATACCGGGCGGCACACAGGCTACCGAAGCTCCACGACTCAAGAACGCAGTGCATACGTACAGTGTCGATTCATAAGTTCCGCAAAAAGTCAGTATGTGCCAGCCTGCCGTATACGTCACTATGAACTGCTGCAAATTGGCAATGCCAGCTTTGTATTCTTGTGGTTTAGTACCATTTTTATTTTTGGTCGGAATTTTTTTCATTCGCCCACGCGCACTAGTTTGGGGGTCTTCAGAGGATGTCAGTCATAAAATTAAGTCGGTGTGGCCTAAGTGTGTGTAATGTTGCTGTTTAGTCCTTTAATTCAAGCACCTGGCCTGTATTTACACATAAATAAAGGACAATGAAGAAAGATACAAAAACAACCCCACCTCGGCAGCGACAATGACTGCTACGCTTACATGGTGCACCTTGTTCTAGTACATGACTTTGTTGTTCCATGACGTAACAACGAACAAATTGTTCTATGACGTAACAAAGAACGTAGAACATGACAACCGGTTTTGTTTTGTGCCGTTCGAACGATGTCGCTGCAACGCCACGTTCTATCAAACACGAAAACACGGTTTTCACCCTGCTCTACAAACATCGGGAGGTTTGTTTACAGTTCTAGTCAACTTGAGTACGATAATATTCCAACTTTTAGTATCATAATTGATATTGTGGACACAGAAGGGCGTTTCGATCTTCATTGCGGGTACGTTTCGTCTGGAGCAAGAGGAACATCCCGCATACATCCTTTGTTTGAGACAGTCGAGACTTCGGTAAGGTAGGAACTACAAACTTACATTTTGCACCGCTTTTAATTTCATTGAAATCTCCGATGACTCCCCATAGCCTTGTGGGTATATACACCGCAGGGTGTCTGTTTCGTTGTTTGATTGTTAATGTGTGCGTGTTTGAGTGTGTGTGTGTGTGTGCGTACGTGTGTGTGTATGTGTTTCCATGTGTTAATGGGGGGGGTGAGTGTGTGTGTGTGTGTGTGTATATGTGTGTGTCACTGTGTGTGTGTGTGTGTGTTTATGTGTTCTTTTGTGTGCGTGTGCTTGTGTGTGTTTGAGTGTATGTTTGTACATGTGTGTTTGTGTGTGTGTGTGTGTGTGTACGTGTTTGAGTGTATGTGTGTGTGTTTGTGTGTGTTTGTGTGTTTGTGTGTATGTGTGTTTGAGTGTGCGCGTTTGTAGATTATACAAATAAGTGTCCATGGTCTTGATGACAAAAAATAATGTAATGTTGCTTCTGGCGGTCAGTTTACTATTACACGTAAATTAGGTTCCTTGGTGCTAGACGCTGTTTTTACTTCATTTATCTTGTTATCATACTTTATCATACTTAGATGTGTGTATCATTGTTTTCATCTTATGTCCATATCAATGTTTCATACACATGTCTTTATATAAACTTTTATATCTCCGCAACGAGTTTCCACATGGGATTTTTTTGTAATTATATACGAGGATAAGATTAGATCTGACCTTTAAACCATATATGGCCGCCGATCACGTTATCATCGGAAGAGTTATGGTTGTTTTCTCTCTGGCTCGTCTTCTTTTAATTTGTGTGGAATGGAGAAGAAATCTACACATCATCGTCGGTCTAGAAAGTGTTCCATATGTCGTCTACATGTACCTGTGAAGGGACATCCATGACCGAGTGGTCCAGGGAAATGACCGTCAGATGAGTATTCTCCGTCTGAAGGACACAATTCGACACCTCAGGAAGGATAGCATGGTGACCGTGTATGGTCAGAATGGACATCGCGAAAGTCAGAAGAATCAACACCCGGGCGGCCCAGGACTTTACCGGTCAAGAATACATTCCTACCTGCCTCCAGGGCGGCTGACGGGAACCAGTATTTGACTCGAGAGGGATCAGAGGAAGCAACAAGAAGTTATTTTGTATGGAGGAGCTTACGTGTGGAGAAGAAGAGGAGTATTCCGATCTTCAATAACAGCTTAGTTTTGTGTGAAGAAGAAGAGGAGTATTCCGATCTTCAATAGCAGCTGTGTTATGTGTGGAGAAGAAGAGGAGTATTCCGATCTTCAATAGCAGCTGTGTTATGTGTGGAGAAGAAGAGGGGTATTCCTATCTTCAATTGCTGCTGTGTTATGTGTCGAGTAAAAGAGGAGTATTCCTATCTTCAATTGCTGCTGTGTTATGTGTGGAAAAGAATAGGAGTATTCCGATCTTCAATAGCAGCTGTGTTATGTGTGGAGAAGAAGAGGAGTGTTCCTATCTTCAACTGCTGCTGTGTCATGTTTGGAGAAGAAGAGGAGTATTCCGATCTTCAATAGTAGCTGTGTTATGTGTGGAGAAGAAGAGGAGTGTTCCGATCTTCAATAGCAGCTGTGTTATGTGTGGAGAAGAAGAGGAGTATTCCGATCTTCAATAGTGTTATTATGTGTGGAGAAGAAGAGGAGTATTCCGATCTTCAATAGCAGCTGTGTTATGTGTGGAGAAGAAGAGGAGTATTCCGATCTTCAATAGCAGCTGTGTTATGTGTGGAGAAGAAGAGGAGTATTCCGATCTTCAATAGTAGCTGTGTTATGTGTGGAGAAGAAGAGGAGTATTCCGATCTTCAATAGCAGCTGTGTTATGTGTGGAGAAGAAGAGGAGTATTCCGATCTTCAATAGCATCTGTGTTATGTGTGGAGAAGAAGAGGAGTATTCCGATCTTCAATAGCAGTTTCATTTTGTGTGGAGAAGAAGAGGAGTATTCCGATCTTTAATAGCAGCTGTGTTATGTGTGGAGAAGAAGAGGAGTATTCCGATCTTCAATAGCAGCTGTGTTATGTGTGGAGAAGAAGAGGAGCATTCCGATCTTCAATAGCAGCTGTGTTATGTGTGGAGAAGAAGAGGAGTATTCCGATCTTCAATAGCAGCTGTGTTATGTGTGGAGAAGAAGAGGAGTATTCCGATCTTCAACAGCAGCTTTAGTTTGTTTGGAGAAGAAGAGGAGTATTCCGATCTTCAACAGCAGCTGTGTTATGTGTGGAGAAGAAGAGGAGTATTCCGATCTTCAATAGCAGCTTTATTTTTGTGTGGAGAAGAAGAGGAGTACTCCGATCTTCAATAGCAGCTTTATTTTTGTTTGGAGAAGAAGAGGAGTATTCCGATCTTCAATAGCAGCTTTATTTTTGGGTGGAGAAGAAGAGAGGTATTCCGATCTTCAATAGCAGTTTTTTTCTTTGGAGAAGAAGAGGAGTATTCCCGATCTTCAATAGCAGCTGTGTTATGTGTGGAGAAGAAGAGAAGTATTCCGATCTTCAATAGCAGCTTTATTTTGTTTGGAGAAGAAGAGGAGTATCCCGATCTTCAATAGCAGCTGTGTTATGTATGGAGAAGAAGAGGAGTATTCCGATGTTCAATAGCAGTTGTGTTATGTGTGGAGAAGAAGAGGAGCATCCCGATCTTCAATAGCAGCAGTGTTATGTGTGAAGAAGAAGAGGAGTATTCCGATCTTCAATAGCAGCTTTTTTCTGTTTGGAAAAGAAGAGTAGCATTCCAATCTTCATTGGCAGCAGTGTTATGTGTGAAGAAGAAGAGGAGTATTCCGATCTTCAATAGCAGCTTTTTTTCTTGTTTGGAGAAGAAGAGGAGTATTCCGATCTTCAATAGCAGCTGTGTTATGTGTGGAGAAGAAGAGGAGCATCCCGATCTTCAGTAGCAGCTGTGTTATGTGTGGAGAAGAAGAACAGTATTCCGATCTTCAGTAGCAGCTGTGTTATGTGTGGAGAAGAAGAGGAGTATTCCGATCTTCAATAGCAGCAGTGGTATGTGTGGAGAAGAAGAGGAGCATTCGATCTTCAATATCAGCGTTGTTATGTGTGGAGAAGAAGAGGAGTATTCCGATCTTCAATAGCAGCAGTGTTATGTGTGGAGAAGATGAGGAATATTCCGATCTTCAATAGCAGTTTCATTTTGTGTGGAGAAGAAGAGGAGTATTCCGATCTTTAATAGCAGCTGTGTTATGTGTGGAAAAGAGGAGTATTCCGATCTTCAATAACAGCTGTGTTATGTGTGGAGAAGAAGAGGAGTATTCCGATCTTCAATAGCAGCAGTGTTATGTGTGGAGAAGAAGAGGAGTATTCCGATCTTCAATAGCAGTTGTGTTATATGTGGAGAAGAAGAGGAGTATTCCAATCTATAATAGCAGCTGTTTCATGTATGGAGAAGAAGAGGAGTATTCCGATCTTCAATAGCAGCTGTGTTATGTGTGAAGAAGAGGAGTATTCCGGTCTTCAATAGCAGCTGTGTTATGTGTGGTGAAGAAGAAGAGTATTCCGATCTTCAATAGCAGCTCTTGTATGTGTGGAGAAGAAGATGAGTATTCCGATCTTCAATAGCAGTTGTGTAATGTGTGGAGAAGAAGAGGAGTATTCCGATCTTCAATAGCAGCTGTGTTATGTGTGGAGAAGAAGAGGAGTATTCCGATCTTCAATAGCAGCTGTGTTATGTGTGGAGAAGAAGAAGAGTATTCCGATCTTCAATAGCAGCTGTGTTATGTGTGGTGAAGAAGAAGAGTATTCCGATCTTCAATAGCAGCTCTTGTATGTGTGGAGAAGAAGATGAGTATTCCGATCTTCAATAGCTCAGTTGTGTAATGTGTGGAGAATAAGAGGAGTATTCCGATCTTCAATAGCAGCTGTGTTATGTGTGGAGAAGAAGAGGAGTATTCCGATCTTCAATAGCAGCTGTGTTATGTGTGGAGAAGAAGAGGGAGTATTTCCCGATCTTCAATATCAGTCTGTGGTTATGTGTGGAGAAGAAGAGGAGTATTCCGATCTTCAATAGCAGCTGTGTTATGTGTGGAGAAGAAGAGGAGTATTCCGATCTTCAATAGCAGCTGTGTTATGTGTGGAGAAGAAGAGGAGTATTCCGATCTTCAATAGCAGCTTTTTTTGTTTGGAGAAGAAGAGGAGTATTCCGATCTTCATTTGCAGCTGTGTTATGTGTGGAGAAGAGGAGCATTCCGATCTTCAATTGCAGCTTTTTTTTTGTCTGCCGAAGAAGAGGAGTATTCCGATCTTTAACAGCAGCTTTTTTTTTGTTTGAACAAGAGGAGTATTCCGATCTTCAATAGCAGCTTTTTGTTTGTTTGAAGAAGAGGAGTATTCCGATCTTCAATAGCAGCTTTGTTATGTGTGGAGAAGAAGAGGAGTATTCCGATCTTCAATAGCAGCTGTGTCATGTGTGGAGAAGAGGAGCATCCCGATCTTCAATAGCAGCTGTGTTTTGTGTGGAGAAGAAGAGGAGTATTCCGATCTTCAGTAGCAGCTGTGTTATGTGTGGAGAAGAAGAAGAGTATTCCGATCTTCAATAGCAGCTGTGTTATGTGTGGAGAAGAAGAGGAGTATTCCGATCTTCAGTAGCAGCTGTGTTATGTGTGGAGAAGAAGGGGAGTATTCCGATCTTCAGTAGCAGCTGTGTTATGTGTGGAGAAGAAGAAGAGTATTCCGGTCTTCAATAGCAGCTGTGTTATGTGTGGTGAAGAAGAGGAGTATTCCGATCTTCAATAGTGTTGTTTTGTGTGGAGAAGAAGAGGAGTATTCCGATCTTCAATATCTGCTGTGTTATGTGTGGAGAAGAAGAGGAGTATTCCGATCTTCAATATCTGCTGTGTTATGTGTGGAGAAGAAGAGGAGTATTCCGATCTTCAATAGTATCTGTGTTATAGGTGGAGAAGAAGAGGAGTATTCCGATTTTCAATAACATCTGTGTTATGTGTGGAGAAGAAGAGGAGTATTCCGATCTTCAATAGTCGCTGTGTTATATGTGGAGAAGAAGAGGATTATTCCGATCTTCAATAGTAGCTGTGTTATATGTGGAGAAGAAGAGGAGTATTCCGATCTTCAATAGCAGCTGTGTTATGTGTGGAGAAGAAGAGGGTATTCTGATCTTCAATAGCAGTTGTGTCATGTGTGGAGAAGAAGAGGAGTATTTCGATCTTCAATAGCAGCTTTTTTTGTTTGGAGAAGAAGAGGAGTATCCAAATCTTCAGTATCAGCTGTGTTATGTGTGGGGAAGAAGAGGAGTATTTCGATCTTTAACAGCAGTTTTTTTTTGTTTGGAGAAGAAGAGGAGTATCCAAATCTTCAGTAGCAGCTGTGTTATGTGTGGAGAAGAAGAGGAGTATTCCGATCTTCAATAGCAGCTGTGTTATGTGTGGAGAAGAAGAGGAGTATTCCGATCTCAATAGCAGCTTTTTTGTTTAGAGAAGAAGAGGAGTATCCAAATCTTCAGTAGCAGCTGTGTTATGTGTGGAGAAGAAGAGGAGTATTCCGATCTTCAAAAGCAGCTTTTTTGTTTGGAGAAGAAGAGGAGTATCTAAATCTTCAGTAGCAGCCATTTTTTGGTGGAGAAGAGGAGTATTCCGATCTTCAATAGCAGCTGTGTTATGTGTGGAGAAGAAGAGGAGTATTCCGATCTTCAATAGCAGCTATGTTTTGTGTGGTGAAGAAGAGGAGTATTCCGATCTTCAATAGTAGCTGTGTTATGTGTGGAGAAGAAGAGGAGCATTCCGATCTTCAATAGCAGCCTTATTTTGTTTGGAAAAGAAGGGGAGCATTCCGATCTTCAATAGCAGATGTGTTATATGTGGAGAAGAAGAGGAGTATTCCGATCTTCAATTGCAGCTTTTCGTTTGTTTGGAGAAGAAGAGGAGTATTCCGATCTTCAATAGCAGCTGTGTTATGTGTGGAGAAGAAGAGGAGCATTCCGATCTTCAATAGCAGCTGTGTTATGTTTGGAGAAGAAGAGGAGTATTCCGATCTTCAATAGCAGCTTTTTTTGTTTGGAGAAGAAGAGGAGTATTCCAATCTTCAATAGCAGCTGTGTTATGTGTGGAGAAGAAGAGGAGTATTCCGATCTTCAATAGCAGCTGTGTTATGTGTGGAGAAGAAGAGGAGTATTCCGATCTTCAATAGCAGTTTCATTTTGTGTGGAGAAGAAGAGGAGTATTCCGATCTTCAATATCAGCGTTGTTATGCACGGCGGTCTGTCACTACGGTATTCTTTCCCATTGCTAGGCGCGTTCTAAAAGGTATCGGGTTACAAGACGCGATTTTGGCCTACCAGTAAAACACTTGAAAATAAACAAAAAGGATTTAATGGTAAATTTCGTCAAATTAAAATTAAATGATTGCCTTAACATCCTTTTAATATTAGCTGTTTATGTTAAATCATTGATTTTTCAATATTTCACTCCGAAAGACGATTTTTTTCGGGTTTCCGACCACAAGTCATGTCATGTTTTTAGGCAAACATCGTTTTAACCTGGCTACATATATCACCCCAGATTCCCGATTTTTATATTTTTCGACGACTAGGAATAAGATCAAAAATCGTGTTTTAGGGATTTTTTAATTTCTG
>NW_017802602.1:3953467-4013992 GCF_001625305.1 Branchiostoma belcheri | reverse complement strand
AACAGCGCATAGCAAACCGCTTCGGCAGCGGCAATATTATGCTATGCTACGCTTACATGTATATACACAGCCCACATCGTTCCCGAACGTCACGTTGTTGTTCCATGACGTAACAAAGAATACATCCTTCTATGACGTGTAAATGAACGTGGAACATGACAACCAGTTTTGTGTTGCGCCATTCGAACGATGTCGCTGCAACGCCATGTTCGATTAAACCTGCTCTTCAAACGTCGGGAGATTTATTTACAGTTTTAGTCAACTTACGTACGATAATATCCCAACCTTTAGTATAATTAGTGATACTGTGGATGCAGAGGGTGTTCCGATCTTCAGTTACAGGTGCGTTTCGTGTGGAGTAAGAGGAACATCCTGCATACTTCCTTTGTTGAGTAAAGTCAAGTCTTCGGTCAGGTAGGAACTACAAAATTACAGTTTGAACCGTAACGTTACCGCTCTTATTTTCATTGAAATCTCTGAAGATTCCCCAGCACCTTTTAGTTGTATACACTGCTGGGTGTTTGTTTCCTTGTTCATGTGTGTGTGTGCGCGCGTGTGTGTGTGTGAGAGAGAGAGAGAGTGTGTGTGTGTGTGTGTGTGTTTGTGTGCGCGTGTTTGTTTGTTTGTTTTTCTAGTCTTCTTTGAGACTTGTTCTGGTAGATTATACGACCAAAGTATTCAGAGTTGATGAAGAATGTTTACTTTATTTATGTTTTATTATCATACTACCATCGATGTATGGATGATTATTGTTTTTATCCGTACAATTCTCAATACACTAGTGTGCGTCAGTTCCCAGATTTCTTTTGGTGTCTTTTGTAAAACGTGTTTCCACGTGTGAAAAAGATTGCCCACATATAATTTTCTAGAATTATATACAATGATAAGATTTGACCAGGCCCTCAAATCATGTGACCGCCGATCACGATATCATCTGAAGCGGGTTTAGGACTAGCCAAAATCAAAAGAATCGCTGTGAGAGGTTAGTAAGAGAAGTGCTGAAAACAACGCCTCGTTCACGTAACAGGTTCCCTTACAAAAAAGGAATCCTCCAGTACCACGGCGCCTTGTACAAGTGAGACAGATCTTCAATATCAGCTGTGTTATGTGTGGAGAAGAAGGGGAGTATTCCGATCTTCAATAGCAGCTGTGTTATGTGTAGAGAAGAAGAGGAGTATTCCGATCTTCAGTTGCAGCTATGTTATGTGTGGAGAAGAAGAGGAGTATTCCGATCTTCAATAGCAGCTGTGTTATGTGTGGAGAACAAGAGGAGTATTCCGATCTTCAATAGCAGCTGTGTTATGTGTGGAGAAGAAGAGGAGTATTCCGATCTTCAGTTGCAGCTATGTTATGTGTGGAGAAGAAGAGGAGTATTCCGATCTTCAATAGCAGCTGTGTTATGTGTGTAGAGGAAGAGGAGTATACCGATCTTCAATAGCAGCTTTTTTGTTTGGAGAAGAAGAGGAGTATTCCGATCTTCAATAGCAGCTTTATTTTGTTTGGAGAAGAAGAGGAGTATTCCGATTTTCAATGGCAGCTTTTTTCTTGTTTGGAGAAGAAGAGGAGCATTCCGATCTTCAATTGCAGCTTTTTTTTTGTTTGGAGAAGAAGAGGAGTATCCCGATCTTCAATAGCAGCTGTGTTATGTGTGGAGAAGAAGAGGAGTATTCCGATCTTCAATAGCAGCTGTGTTGTGTGTGGAGAAGAAGAGGAGCATTCCGATCTTCAATAGCAGCTTTTTTGTTTGGAGAAGAAGAGGAGTATTCCGATCTTCAATAGCAGCTGTGTTATGTGTGGAGAAGAAGCAATACCAGCTTTTTTGTTTCGAGAAGAAGAGGAGTATATCCCGATCTTCAATAGCAGCAGTGTTATGTGTGGAGAGGAAGAGGAGTATACCGATCTTCAATAGCAGCTGTGTTTTGTGTGGAGAAGAAGAGGAGCATTCCGATCTTCAATAGCAGCTGTGTTATGTGTGGAGAAGAAGAGGAGCATTCCGATCTTCAATATCAGCTGTGTTATATGTGGGGAAGAAGAGGAGTATTCCGATCTTACATAGCAGCTTTTTGTTTGGAGAAGAAGAGGAGTATTCCGATCTTACATAGCAGCTTTTTTGTTTGGAGAAGAAGAGGAGTATTCCGATCTTCAATAGCAGCTTTTTTTTGTTTGGAGAAGAAGAGGAGTATCCAAATCTTCAGTAGCAGCTGTGTTATGTGTGGAGAAGAAGAGGAGTATTTCGATCTTCAATAGCAGCTTTTTTTGTTTGGAGAAGAAGAGGAGTATCCAAATCTTCAGTATCAGCTGTGTTATGTGTGGGGAAGAAGAGGAGTATTTCGATCTTTAACAGCAGTTTTTTTTGTTTGGAGAAGAAGAGGAGTATCCAAATCTTCAGTAGCAGCTGTGTTATGTGTGGAGAAGAAGAGGAGTATTCCGATCTTCAGTAGCAGCTGTGTTATGTGTGGAGAAGAAGAGGAGTATTCCGATCTTCAATAGCAGCTTTTTTTTGTTTAGAGAAGAAGAGGAGTATCCAAATCTTCAGTAGCAGCTGTGTTATGTGTGGAGAAGAAGAGGAGTATTCCGATCTTCAAAAGCAGCTTTTTTTGTTTGGAGAAGAAGAGGAGTATCTAAATCTTCAGTAGCAGCTGTGTTATGTGTGGAGAAGAAGAGGAGTATTCCGTTCTTCAATAGCAGCTTTTTTTTGTTTGGAGAAGAAGAGGAGTATTCCAATCTTCAATAGCAGCTGTGTTATGTGTGGAGAAGAAGAGGAGTATTCCGATCTTCAATAGCAGCTGAGTTAAGTGTGGAGAAGAAGAGGAGTATTCCGATCTTCAATAGTAGTAGCTCTGTTGCCATTCGGTTAAAGAAATATTCTTATGTTATTTGAAGTAGTTTTGATATTATCTTTCGAAATTTTTTAGTAATTTAGTAACCGTATGATACACAGCCCTACATAATCGATGGTTTAGCGAAAGGTTTATATTTTATTTCTGTTTAGCATCATCGTTTTTTTTAGTTTTTGAATAGATATACGTACGCCGTCGTAATAGATAGTCAATTTTCATATTGTACATGAACATTTTGTGTTGCCTTGCAGGATATGATTTAGTAGAAATCCCAGAGAAGCTCATTGGTTGTTTTGCACAAGGCTCTGGTGCACGTCCCCCATTTTTTGCCTTCCTTATTTCAGGAGGTTTTTAGGGGTTGCGTGGCTGGCAAACAACACTTCATTTCTAAATTCACTGTAAGAATCGCAAATGTTGGCATTTGGCATAATTACGTTTTCGCGAAATCTATTCTAGTGAATTCTAGCCAACTTGCGATAGATTTCGTTTGGTTTGTAAAAGTTGAAGCTTTTTTGTTTAGGACCACTTTCGAATGTTCATCAGACATTTGGCTTCGATATGAAAGAGCACCAAATGACTATAATTAATACGTTACCAACGTTTCTGTTTCGGACCAGTTTAGATCAGTTGGAATTTGCTATAACATTTTGCTGCAGGTTTTTGTTTCGGTCCAGTTTTGATCTTTTATTTCTGAACGTTTCGACACTTTTTACCATGCATTATATTACTATGATATGTTACGGACGTTTCTTTTTCGGACCAGTTTAGATCAGTTGGAATTTGTGCAGGTTTAGCATTCCGTTTCGGTCCTGTTTTGGTATGATCATTTCTGTACGTTTTGGCACTTTTGGCATTAAAGTTGCTCACTCGCGTTGTCTAGGTACACGCGCCAAATCCTACACACGAGTCCGTGCATTTTCTTCGTTGAAATGTTCGGGTGCACATCAAGAGAGAGCGAGCGAGAGGGACATGTAAGTGAGAGAGTGTATGAGAGAGCGGGAAAGGGAGATAGGGAAGAAAGAAGGAAGGTACAATCACGTGAGAATGGGTGATGCAGTGTTGGTATGAGTCTTGTGTCTCTAGCTCTACATGTTAGTATTCAGCCTGCTTCGACAGCCATTGTGCAACATAATTGTGTTCATTAAAGGGTAAGGCAGTAGGGAGAAGGTTGAATGTGCCACTACCTACTAGTAACCTAGTACCAGGCAAACGATATCTGCCCTTAACGTAGCAGAGTAGAAGGAATGCAATAGACACAATTCATCCATTACTCAGTTTATTGTTCAATCGTGATAATCACAGAAAGCGAACACAAGTTGGCAGAATGCAAGTTTTAAATTCCTTCAGAAACTACAATATCCGATAGTATTTTGTTTTCCCTGTTGTAATTTTTACAAGTTTTTGGTGATGGCATTTGTTGCTGTTATCTATATTTGTGTACCACAAGGAAGCATTCTGGGCTCACTCATAACAATAGTTTTAAACGAAAAGGCCTTTGACATAAGGCTTAACATAACAGATTAGCTAGGTTTTGTCTAACTTTGAAAGCAGAAGCAAGAAAGGATAGTCTTCAAACACAATGTGGAAAAATCTATATTTCTATCAATAATTTCGAATAGCAAGCCTCCCTCACTAAAGGTGCTAAATATCTTTGAACATTCTATTATGCAGAACAGCTGGGTTGACAAAGTATTGCATATATCACTCTGACTAGTAAATATGTTTTCTAAGATTTACTTTGTATTTCTATATGTAGTTTGTTGTTGACTGTACGAAAGTTGCTGTATTTTTTGTTGCATCAAAAAGCTTCTTTGTATCTTCACAGTCTCCCTCTTTTTAAGCAGTCTAATTTCATTCTCTTTATTCAACAAATAAGCCTAGTATTACTGCAGTATCTACAGAAGGAACAAACAAGTTACATTTTCTTCCATGCTGAAGTTTTCTTTGTGCCAAATGGTTCTCCAAGAGACGGGAAGTCCTGAATCAGACCTGGAGGAGGTAGAACAGAGGACAGGGCGGGGAAGTCATTATCAAGGCTATGTTTCTGAGTGTGTGTACTGAAGTCACTGTTCTTCACGATCTGAAGACAAGTCGGACAAGACAAACACTGCGAACTGATGTCGCAACTTTGCTGACCGCTCGCCGTGACCGCCTGCCACAGTTCTTGCTGCTTGCGCGCGTCCGGCAGCAGCACGAGAAGTTCCACGAAGATGGCGGAGAAGCTTTTCTGGAAGAGTTTGCAGCAGATGGTGTAGTACTCGGCCGCCGGCAGCGCGCCCTGACGGAACCTCCGGGAGAAGTCCTTGAACTGCCCGATGTTGTTGTTCTCCTTCAGACACTCCATGATGGACGACATGAGCTGCTGATTACGCTGCTGGAAATTGTCTGGCTGGATGTACGGCCCGGGATCGACTGCGGGAAGGGGGAGGGGGGCAGGGGCAAGGGGTTCTGGGGCGGTGTACGGTTGGAACCCTGGGGGAGCTTTTGTGATAGGTGGCCCCTGGACGAGGGAGTCTGCAAGCTGGGACAGACCCGGAGGCGGTCCTGCCGCTTGAACAGGTGGTTTCCCTAAACCAGGCGGCAAGATTTCCTTAGGTAGTGCTGTGCTGAAGTAGGCACTTGAAACGTCAGAGCCAAGACTGGGGAAGTCCGCATCACTAAACGACGGGGCGTCGGTAAACGAAGGGACATCAACTTCCTTATCACTGTCTCCTTGTACATTTATATCGTTACCGTCCCCTTGCGTATTGTCTTCAGATAGCAGAGTGGTTGGCTCCATGCAGTTATTCTTCGCTTGCTCTGTTGTGTCATTCTTCAGGCCATCTCCATTCTGTGCCACCAAAGTAGCAGCAGCATCATCAACTTGTTTCAAACTGTTTGCAACGTCATTCAAACTCTCTACCTTCCCCTTCTCATCATCCTCTCCACTTCCACCACCTTTATTCTTCTTCCTCTTCTTCTTCTTTTTCTTATTAGCCGTATCTTCTGACACCTTCTTTTCAGCTTTTTGTCCTTCTGACACCTTCTTTTCAGCTTTCTGTCTTTCAGAACCCTTACTTTTGTCCACTGGTTCCTCATTAGCTAAAGTGGACCACTTCGAAACTACTTGTGGTTTAGTCTGTTTTGGTTTCTTTGTCCACTGCAGAGAAGTTTTTGCAGCGGGGGCTAACGCGGGAAAGTCGTCTTGCGTTGGCGGTGCCTGAGAAACAGCTCTTCTGTTCACGTTCTCTTTATCTTGTGTCGGCACGACCTGTACTTTGCTCCAGGGAACGTAGTTTGCTGGTAAAGCTGGGTACTCCTCCTCTTGTGGACCGTGTTTCGGGGCAGTTTTAGTAGTTTTACTCTGGTTCACGTTTCCTGAGGGCTGCGGTCTTTTGGGTACAGCTGCCTGGATGGGATTGCTCTGTTTTTTGAGAGTCTGTAGAGGAGGAAAGTCTTGGGCAAGCCGTTGGCTAGCTGACATCCCAGATGTTGACTCAGACCCTGTCCACCGGCCTGCTAGTGGTGCTACGGGGTTCGTCTTTTTCTGGTTGGCACCAAGCTCGGGAAAATCCTCTTCGTTTAAAGTCCCGTTCTTCACAGACCTGCAAAGGAAAATCAAAATATTTGTCATCCCAGGAAAAACCTGCTATAAGATCAACAACCTGCTATTTTCTTATTCCTGTACATCTATTTTAAAAATAAGACAATTGCTATGTAGATAGTTGTGTAGATAGATACTTAATTTAATGGCAGAGGGGTAAAAAAAAATTAGATAGAAATTTCAAGCACAACCAACCACCATTGACGGGAAACAATGGATGTTAAACCAGACAGTGAGTGTTCAACCTTCAGTTGTAGGAATATACATACTAGCCTGGTTACCAAACCTATTATAGCTCCCGAGTCCTACATCCTCTCCGCTATTTGCGGAGAGGATGTAGGACTCGGGAGCTATAATAGGTTTGGTAACCAGGCTATATACATACTTCATTGACGCGACACAAGTATGGGGACTTCATAAATTCTTCAACAGTTACTGTCTTGTGCGCAGTACAGTCTGCCGATGTGCTACTGGTAAAGTAAGATAAGGTTGATATGTTACCTTCTGAAGTTGTGTCCGACCCTCATGGCCATACTCTGCTGTGCAGACGCTGCACCACTCTGGCTGGTCTGCTGCGAAGTCAGACTGCTCGCTACAGCTTTGAGCGAAGGAAAGTCCTCCGGTTTATCGAACAGGGAACCCGCCACTTCTCCGAGGGAAGGAAAGTCATCCGGTTTGACGGCGGGGGCGACGGAGCGGTCCTCTTCCCGGTCTTCCTTGCGATTTTCGGACTCGTACTGCACAGAGGCCTTCAACGCTGCCGCAAGCATGGCCTTTTCCCTTGTTCTGCCTGTTCCCTACAGAAATACATAATGATAGTAAGATTGTGAGATGCACAATGATAGTACATACAGTGGATGTCACTGAAAGACAGAAGAAAATGGCCAGACAATGCATGATGTAAAAATGACTGATAGACATGGTAGAAACTACAACTACAAAAAATGTATTACATATCTAATATCAGCTAAGAGAAGAACAAGAAATAGTGTAATGCCATGTCAAGTACCAGAGTTATCAACGAAGGATTGCAGTATTCAAAAACAAGAATTCTTGTACCTGTTATGAAATCGTTAGTTATCTAAATGCCTCTGACGAATGTCTGCTAATACAACATAGTCACTGGGTGTATACTGGTTATATATGTTTAATGGTTTAAATCACATTTCTGCACACATGTAAGTGTAGAACACTTATTTCAAAGTTGATCCTTTATCATAAACAACAGCTGAGTCTAGAAGGGTAGTACTACATTACATGTAGTACCTGTTACTACATTACATGTAGTACCTTTCTTGTTGTCCTTGTCCTTTCCTGTTTCTCCTGCCTGGGTGCTGGTTAGAACCCACATCCTCATAGTCTTCTCTATTCACCATACCTACAGAAATAAGGGAAAAGGGCACTGAAGTTAGATTCACTCAGGTAGGGGAGGGTGGCACTAACAAGTAGTACCAGTGCCATATAAACCATCATAGACATCTTTGAAATATTCCTTTCTACATGTACATGTATGTCTGACCCAGCAATGTGAATAACACTTCCATCTTGTTTGAAATTTGTAAATGTGCCACTTTCCTAGTGAATGCAATGTTTTTAAAATACAAAATCAGCTCGCTCATAATGGAAAAGGGAATGCTCCACCCTCGAGGACAGCTAATAAATCTGAAAAGGAACCCACCTCTTCCCCTACCTGCAAAGCCACTCTGTCTTAGGACCAGTTGGAAGTTTTAAACACCTTTAACTTGATCTTAGTCACTTTAAACTTGGCCATAGTGCTATGTCAGAGGCCCACCCTGGAGGCGCATCCAAAAACAAAGAACCCACCTCTTCCCCTGCCAGTGAAGCCGCTCTGCCTGGGCACCAGTTGGAAGTTCATGTCCAGCTGCCTGGCCTGGCGAGCCTGAGCCTTGCTGAGCTTCTTCAGGTGCACGGCGGCCTGGTGAGCCTTCAGGTCGATGTTTGTGGGGAACACCGACGTGAACTTCTCCTCCCGACACTCGTCCTCCTCACACAGGAAGTGGGCGTCACGGAAGTGGTTACGCAGCACGTCATAGTCACTGGAGAAAAGAAAAACAACATTTGAATTCCCAGTGCTGACTGAAAAGTTATTATATTATATACAGTAAATCTCCAAACTTGTGGATTTGTTTCTGAAGGTTTCGCAGTGACTTCTTCACCGCAAGTTTAATTGACATTGTGAACATGATCACGAGTTTGTAATCAATAACAACTGTACAATAATAGTTTCAATTGCAAACTTAAAACACCACAAACATTTTCTTTTCCCTCCTGCCATGAAATAAAATGATAAAATTTCAGCTTTAGAAGTTTAAGAAACAAGTTGAAACAAGTCACCACATATACCATTAAGAAATAGGAAGAAAGGGAAAAAGTTTCAGTATCAGTGTCTACTTGCAAGGAATAGTGAATTTTATGAAGTTGAGAAAACCTACCTGTAATACTGGTTACTCCCGCCCGCGTCACACACGTGGCAGTAGTAGTGGTCTGTACGCAGGTGTCTGAGCAGACTGTCGTTGTCCACGTACCGCTCGTCGCAGAACTCACACAGAGGGTGTCCACGGTACGACTTCTCGTCCTTATCACCGATACGCCGGTGCTCAGCCAGCTCCTTCCTGCTGTAGGTCTTACGCTCAAACGAGAAGATCTGGAATAAGAAATCAGAGATTTCAGACTTCCAGGTACCATTTTGGGTTTGTGTGAATGTATGACAACTGTATAAAGTGTATTGTATAACCATGAGGATGTACCTGATTCAATTACATTGCACATTATAGAATGGACTATTATTCATTCATATTCAAACATACTTGTTAACTTCTTTTTCCTGCAATTGTCCTATAATTCTTTCATTAGTTAGCCAAACATGTAAGTTGCTCACATTTTTGTACAATCTTATAAATTTCCAGCAAATTTCAGGTAATTGTTTTGAGCCCTGAAATGTAGCTTGTGGGTACTAGTATACACATAAACTTTTGCCTATTATCTACGTCTCTCTTTTGGTATGTTTAGCTATTGCATCTTCAAGTTAGTACTTGGCCTTTGAAATCTCTTCTTGTACTATTTTTGTGCTACTTTTTTACCTGGAGGTGTTCGCTGCAGAGATCACAGTAGAAGAGTTCATGTTGTTTCCGCATGTGTTTGTTGAGCTGAGCGAAGGTTCGGAAGGTTGGCTTCTCAGGACACTCTTTACACGTGTGCTCCAGGAGTTCTCTACAGAACAACACAACACAAGGGGAATGGATTCAGAATCTAAGATTAACAACCCCCAACATACCCAACATTTCCTGCATATTGAGGCAACTTTTGTTATACAGTACAAAAGTATTGTTTCAAGATATATGAAGGATCACAAAGTTCAGTTGTTGTTGGTGGTTAAATTTAAACATACTACATTACTAGTAATTATTTTTGGACTTTTCTGAATTCACCTTAACATATCGCACACGAACACACTACCAATCATACTATTACCCCTTAACATATGGTACCAAAGTTAGCCTCAATATACTTAAAATGATTTTGTTCTTAATAAGGTATAACCTGGAGGTATACTAATTTGTGCCTTATGATTATTAATCAAAAAGAACTGAAGGATGACAAACTTTTTCACAGACAACATTAGAATTTACATAACGATTATAAAAGAACAGGGGATTGTGGGTGTTTCTGAGAAGTGGGAGGGGGGCAACTTTTCTATCCCGGATGGAAGCCTTTCCTCCTACTACGCACCAAGACATACAGAGATTGTTTACTCACCTGTATCGCTTCTGTGTGACATTTTCGGCGAAGTAAATCCCGTGTTTCCTCTCCAAACGCAAGTGTTCCGTTGAAATAGAGGCAAACGCCTGTCTTCTAGTAGTGAACACCACCTGAAAAAAAAGTTCAAACGTTACGAAATTCAATTACATTCGTTTATCAATTAAAAAAGTAAGAATTTTGTTATTTGGGAGGGATATAGGCGTTGTTTTAGATGGGATTTACCTTGTCTAGATCTTTCCTGCAGACAGCGCAGTAGTTTTGCTGACAGAGCACTCTCATCCGGGTGGAACACTTCCAACACACGGGATGGTCGCACTCGCCCACCGCCAGAATCTCCGTCTCCCCGCAGCACAGCACGCAGGCCCGCTCGCTCTCCTTCCGCGGCCGCTCTCCCGCCTTCTTCCCGCTCTCACGGTCACCTTCCATCCTCTACTCACGTCTTTGTGTCGCTTAAGACCCGCTGGGAATCGTTATTAAGGCTGTAAAAGTTACGTAAGACGCAGAAACACGGTTGGAAAAAATTTTCTCGGCCGATGAGTCACATGAACTTTGCCCTCTGAAGCCTACACGCATGCGCGGAACGGTTTTACGGCACTGTCGTAAAATTTGAGTTTCCGCCACAAGGCGCATGCGCGACAGCCCGGAAGTGGTAACTGTGATTGTAGGAGTTTGTGGAATGTCTCAAGAGTTTTACGCTGTGAGATCTTAAAGATGTAGGGAGGAAGACATGGCAGAGTCTTAAGAAGTCAGTGAGGAAGGAAAGAGAAGAAGGTAAAGCTTATGTTTTTTGAGTTGAAGCCGTTACGTTGGCATGTTTATGTGGCATTTGGCACTGTTTTGTAGTTATGTCAACATGACATGTCAAACTCATTATGAACTAAACGTTAACCGATTAACAAATTAACAAAAACTTGCTAAGTTGGTAGCAGAGGTTATCAAATTTGCATAAAAGTCATTGTCCTTGCCTTTCATTTCATTTCATATGCAAAATGTGATCTGTTTGTATAAAAATAAAAAACAGTTGAGTGAATATTTTATTGTGTGTGACAACTTTCACTTTTATCTTGGGGTGATCAGTAATTTATCTTAACTGTATTATATAGTAGTCATTGTCTATTATTTCAACTCATGACATTACTCAACAAAATGTGTACTGTTAGTGTTACTGTTGCAACGAATACAAGTTTCATAACTTATATTTAATTGAATAATGAATTAAAATCTCATTTTCATATTTTGTAGGTGAGATGGCAGATCCACCAATACAAACATTCCAAATAAACTGATATTTCACAAACTATTGACAACAAGTAACGTAACGTACCACTGAGCAGAATGTGGACATTGTCTTGAAACGGCGTTAGTTCCTGGTACATACGTACAAATCACCATACAAACTATCGAAAGCACGTACGTACAGCAGAGCAGAATGTGGACGTTGTGTTGTCATTGGTAGAGAAACCGCGTAAGTTCCCGGTACGTACGTAAGGAACCACCATGGGCACCAGCAGTTCTCTCCTGCGTAGCCGCGAGTCGTTGGAAGAGCTGACGGATGGCGTGTACCTCGACGGGAACCTGGACATCCCGAACGAGGTAGGACTGGTTTATTACAGTGTACAAAATACTTTTTTAAACCAGGTTGCCCAGTGGGCAACCTACGGCAAAAATTAGGTTGCCCATCAGAATTTTAGGTTGCCCACCTATGCTCACTCCACCTATATTAGTTAAAACTTTCCTCAACATACATAAGCCTTTGACAATATTTCTAACAGCCTTAACTGGCTTAAGTAACTTAACTGATACTACATTGTAGTACCTAAAATTATAAAGCATCTGCCGGCTACAGTGGTGCAAGCCAAGTGGGCATGATTTCGTGGGGTGGGGGGCATTCTTAAAATGCAGTCCACCTCTGACAGTCCTCCGCTAGACTTGTTAGCTGGCTTAAGAGTTGTCCTGTCCACTCTTTCAAGTCGCTGGTCCAAGTCCACATACATTAATTTAAAATATTACACGTTACTAGGTGAAGCCTCGCCACGCGCTGCTGCGGTCCGTGGGGTCGTTCGGCCGGCGGATGAAGGGCGCCAGCTTCCGGTCCAACGCGTCGGTGGATCTGGTGGAGAACCCGGAGGCAGAGCGCATCAGGAAGGAGTACGAGATGTTCCGCCTCAGCAAGCAGAACGAGTTCCAGGACATGCAGAAGAAGATGGAGAAACTGGAGAACGAGAACAAGCGGTTGCGAGGAGAACTACAGGTCAGTTTTGTTGGTTTGTTTGCTTGTTTGTTTGTTTGGAAGGTTGCCAGTGTTGGTGAATGTTATTACTCTTAATCAAAGACAAGATCTCATATACTATAAACTAGTAAACTAAGGCACAAAGCATAACAAATTTTCAATTATGTAGTACAATGTAGTAAAGTATTACCAGCAATGTATACCAGTAATCATACTGATACTGTACATGTATGACACTACAAGCCTTACTCCTTAGGAAGGAGTGCCCTTAGTGTGATGGGGTCTTTATAACCAGTGCTCAAGATGTTCATTTCTTCATACTAATCATGGATGGGATCTCTGCATGAAATTGTGACATTCTGGATATGATTTGATAATTTATTACACAATATTGTAAACAAATCACCTTTACCCTCAATCATTAGTCAATGGCCTCATGTCACAAATAAAATAAAACCACTGTGAAAACCACAGTAACCAGGTCCAACCTATAAAACTCCCGTTGAACTCCCTATTTTACTCCCGTTGAACTCCACTACGTACATTGTATATACAGGCGCTGCAGAAGACGGTGTCCAAGTTGCGGAATGAGCGAGACGCTGCCCTGAACAGGGAGTACCAGGCGCTGGAGAGGGCCGCCACGTTTGAAAACGACCGAGATAAAGTACAGAGACAGTTCAAGGTATTGTCATCGTAATGTTAATATGATGGAGGACATTGTAAAAATGTAATATGATTATGAGACCCCAGTGGAACTGTGGAGTGAGACTATGCATAAGTACTAGTGTTTATTTCACGGGAATGAGGTAATGTTTTCAGTTTATCTCTGTGAGTGTGACCATGTGTGTATGTGCTTGTACATGTATATGTGTGTGTGTGTGTGTTCATGTGTGTAACATGTATGTGTGTACATGTATGTGTGTGTCTGTACATGTGTGTGTGTGTGTGATTGATAGATAGAATTCAAAGATATATGTACTTAGCTATTAGAAGATAACACCCTCCTCCTGACTGGTCTCTCCCTTCATCTACATGTAACTCCGTAGATTTTCCGTGAGACCAAAGAGAGTGAGCTGCAGGACCTGTTGCAGGCCAAACGTGACCTTGAGAACAGGGTAGTGAAGGTCGCTGCAGATGACGGCACACATGTCATATCTGATAACATGTCAGATAACCTGTCGTACAGTGGCACAGTGGACGGAGGCTTACTGGGTAAGGCATTATTTGTTTATATCTGCTTAACCAGTAAACTGCCTCAAGACTTGGAAAATATTGCTAAAAATTTTTGGCCACACCTCTGGGGTGGAGCCATTTCTTAAAGCATAATAATAGCGCATTTTTGAGCTAAATTTACCATCCTACCATACAAAATACTATATATAATGTAAGGCAGCATTTTTTTTCTTGGGACAAGCTCGGAAACACTTTTATTCGCTCTAAAACGTGTCTCTGACATGTTAGGAACGCAAAGGGTTATTTTGGTACTATCAGCCAGAATAGTGCATTTCAGGGCTTAAACCATGCTTTTTTTTAATGAAATTTTATTGTGCCTTTTACCAGGTAACCCCGGTGACTGGGGCACAGCTCTGGGAAGTGAGCCGTCCTTGGGCAGCACTGTCCAGATGCACCTGGCGGTCAAAGGGCCGGAACTGGCCACTAGTCTCATCGACCTGGACGGACCATTCACCAACATCAACAAAGGTAAGAAATGTTTTAAGATCAATAAATAAATATTTGTTCTTAATTTAAGTTTCAAAATTTAAGTCAGACACATTTTTACCAGTCAGTGATAGCACTAAACAATATTCAAATTTTGTCTCTTCAAACAAAAAGAAGTCTGTAACCATACAGAAGCAACAATTTTACCTGCCAATAATTTGGTCTCTCTTCTACCATCTTCAAGACTGTAATGCTACTTCTTTCCACTAGGTGGTGCTGCATGCCATCTCAAACACGGCTGAGGTCTTTGTGTATGTCACACGGGAGATTTTAATCCAGGACAATCTGGAATTGTCACAGGGGAGATCGGAATTCTAGTGTCTCCTTGGACAATTCCAAATTGCCCTGGATTCCTATCTCCCCTGTGACATATACACCACTTGTGACATTTTTATTCTAACATATCAATAAGTAATAAGTAACTCATTTGTTCTGCTATGTTACAGATGACTGGACGGCAGCAGTGTCCAGTCTGTCACAGATCACCCCCCTCCTGGCTCAGACCCTCCCCAGCTGCGTCTTTAAGATTTTCATCTCAGCTCCTCCAGACATGTGTGAGGAGGTCCAGATTCTGTACAAGGTGACTGAGTACTGTTTTCGTACCCTGTTTGTTTGTTTGCTTGGTAGTTTGTGTGTTTGCATTACATAACTGGTAAGCACATGCTTCAAGGAATAGTACACAAGTTTAGTATAATTATGTACTACAAGTACAAGATGTATCAGTAACTGTGATTTTGATCTACATTGTATAAATGCATTTGCTTTCATGGTGGTTTTGTTTCATGTAAGGAGAGAAAAGAAGGGTTTTGCAGCAGCTTCGATTTGACACAAATGTTTTCTCGGATAGAATATAAAACATAAAATAATATACGTTTTTTTTAAACTCTCATCATAGCTCCCTTTTTTTCCAACAGAATCACCTACCTTCTCTGCAATACAAATGTGCGTGTGATGGCAGAGTCTTAGTGACGGTGCATTTTACAGAAGAGCCATGGCATGAAGAGAACCCACAGGTATGACCCCCCTTAGTCAGTAATGTGTCATCCATGTGACATCATGTAGAAATGCACAGATGTGTCTGAAATCTCTGATTTTCTACTGTGTTTTTCAACTACAGACACTATGGAGACTCCAAAATGCCAGAAAAAAGCAGCTTCAGGGCTGCAGCCTGTTTCTAGGTTTACTAGCGGGACAAGTAGACAGGTAAGTCAGGTCACACACAATACATTAGCAGAACCCAAAATTTTTACATTTGCACATGATGGCTATTGTTAGTTGCATATTCAATCATCAAAATGTTGCAAGTTTTTTTTATCTCAATTTTTCTAAAGGTATGTTAGAGAACTTTGTTAGGTGGCTGGTCATCTAAGAAGTTACGAGCTGATACAAGAAGCTTAAGACAGTTATGTTGTTTTCCTCAGATATACAGTTGAAGACTTTGAAACAAGCCACCTGTCCAACCCTGGGTCTCGACCTGCTCTGTTCTGCTTCAGGGACACACCAGGAACAGGGTAGGTGCAGTTTTACTGTGAACCTCATTCTTAAAGTTTGTAGCACCCAAGGTGACAGTCTGTTGTACAGTACAAATGATAGTCTTTAAGAAAGCCTTGTTCCACTCAATGCCGAATAGCTTTGAAGAGGTTCATCAGTAACATAAGATTAACAGTTAGTAGAACATTCAACAATAAGTGACTGTTGAAAGGTAAAAATCTGTACCTCCAACATTTTGATGTCGACTGTACATCTTGACTAGGTCACTCCGTGATCAAGATGTAATTTGAAATTTCCAATCCCTAACTTACTTCTCTATTCAAAGTGGCAAACCTGGCTCCCCTGCAGAAGAGGCAGTTAAGTTGAAGAAGAGAGTGAGAGACAGTGTGCCATGTAAGGTAAGGTTGCTAGAGAGAGACAGTGTGCCATGTAAGGTAAGGTTGCTAGTGAGAGACAGTGTGCCATGTAAAGGCGCGGTCACATTTCCCAACCCGGGTCCCGGCCGGGCAGTCGTTTGGAACGAAAATTATGATATAAGACAGCAAAACACAAAAAAAGCTTTAGAAAATTAACCACGAGCACTATTTGTGTATACTCTGAATACAAATTGTTTATTTTTCGTTCACTCAAACAACCCGGCCGGGCCCCGGCTTGGAAATGTGACCGTGCCCTAAGGTAAGGTTGCTAGTGAGAGACAGTGTGCCATGTAAGGTAAGGTTGCCTCCAACACTTGCTTATTAATTTAGAAGGCACACTGTAAGCCAGGCCACCCATGTGTTGAAAGGTATTGCCCACATGCTGGCCATGGCAGGACATTTCAGAAGCCGTAAGCTGGGCCGCTGTAAACTTTAAAATGGTCACTTTGTATGCAAAAAGGTGATAACTTGCTCACCGGGCAACTCGGCGTCTTTAGTAAGTCTTGTACAGAAACCATGACTAGCATGCCAAGATTGCGAGACTATGGGCCAATTTACAAGAGGCAAAAAAAATGCACCACATGCCATTTTTTAAGAGTGTAAACAAGCCTGCTGCCACTGTGCGGCAATTTTTGTGTAGCACATCCTGGATGCAGGACAAATGATTTTTGCTCGCGGAAACTGGGTATTTCTAACCCTGTAGTGACATTCATCGATCAACATTAGCCTAAGATTGTGACAGTTATGCAGACTTTTTCACTACTTTTTGAATTGTTCTTTCCTCAGATCATAGATGACTACACTGAACCACATGTAGGTGCCAAGAATCTGTTTGATGAGATTGCCAAAATTGTCCAAATGGTAAGTAGCAAGACGTTACATGTATGTATATGTGTGAATATCTTCTGATATGGGATGGAAGTACTGTTTTGGGTGAGAGTTTGTATGTGTTGTGTCAGGAGGGTGGGAGATGGTTTTGACAGTTGATGATTGATAATTAGGTCAATAGGCTAATAATGACCCAGGCCAGCACATGTCTTGTATATGTCAGTGGATAATATGTGCAAGAACTCAGGAAATGTTGTAATACCCAATTAGATTACATCATTAAACAATCCCCTCCATGTTTCAATACAATGCCCAAAGCAGGATGTTAGATTAATCTAGAAAACTCTCTCTCAGAAGCCACCAAAAAGCTCTGTCCCTGTGGTGATTTACAATTACATTACGTTAACTTTGCATGTACCTGTACCTGTACAGGAGCTGGGTGTTGGAGAGACAGAGGAGGGAGAGAATGGTGATGAGAAGGAAGATGAGGCCAGTTGCTTCACCTGGCTGGACCCTGACGGCAACTATGAACAGATGGAGCTCTTCAACAGTCTTACCTCTACCTGTGCAGACATCGGCTTCAAAAAGGTATGGAGAACAACTTGAAGATATTAGGTGTTTTTACTTGCATTTGTGTGATGGTATGCATGTACATTGTATGTATGTGTGTGTACATGTATGTGTATGAGTGTGCATGCCTGTGGTTTAGCTGAAGAAGCTGTGGATGGATTGTCATGAAACTTGAATGTTCTCCATATTTTTACATGAAACACATTTATTATTATATTTCTGTGAATGGAAATATTGTTTTGGGTGGCTGACTTGTGAGTTTTTATGTTTCCTTGCTACTTGCTACAGTTGCTTGGAGGGCGAGAGATGATTTTGACAGTTGACTGACAGGGAGGGATGATTGTTAATAAACAGATGCATGGTAGGAAGGTGTTATTTAAAAGTTATCTTGTGACTATTGTCCCTGTACAGTACTACAAACAGTTGGATGAGTTAGTGTCTGCACCAGGTCCGATGCCTCCACTGCTTCTGATGGGCACAATCGGTGCAGGCAAGTCAAGCCTCCTGGCACAGTGGTAAGTGGGAACATTGTACATGTACTATTATACAGTTTATTATTCAATCAACAAAATCATACAAAAGCAGGGAATGCTGCATGCATCCCTGAATTGCGTAACTGATTTTTACAATAAGTTAAAAAAGCAAGACAGGACAGGTACACAGAAAAACACACTATATACAAATATGTACAAACACCATTCACTCTGCTATATGCATGCAAATAGCAGGCATAGGTTTTCAGATACATGTATCAGCCATTGTCACTGGATCTAATGGCTATTGTGGTAGCCATTAGATCCTCAGTAAACATAGCAGCCCATTTGTCCATCAGTATGCTCTAAAAGATTGTCACACATCTTGAAAGACAACTTCTCATGACTTGTAAGTTGTAGATAGAATATCAAAATATTATGTACATGTATAAATTATGGCTGTTGTAAAAATGTCACTTAAGATCTTCAGTAAACATAACAGTGCATTTGCCCATCAGTGTGCTCCTCTCAGTCTGAGTCTTCAAGACTGTCACACATTTTGAACAATCTTTTAAGATAGAATATCAAAATACTTGGACATGTATAATTATGTATATGAAAAACAAAACTTTGCCTTGCGAATGTACCAGTCCTGTTACAATTGCTGTGCAGTAAACTTTGAGTAACAAATTTGAATTCTTTCTCTGCAGGATAAAGCAGCTGCAGCAGCGCAGCCCGCCCTGCCTGGTGTTGTACCACTTTGTTGGGTACCAATCCTCCTCCAGCGCTGATGCTGTACACATGATCAGGTCCTTCACAGCTCAGGTCAGTCCATCTGCATGTTTAGGCCACATTTTATTGTCTTTTAGCTTTTTTAGTTCTTAAATTTGCTGACTTCATTGTTTTAAGTTTTGCCAAAAATAAGAGAGTGCAGAAAGTTCAGGAAAGACTTGAAGTGTCTTCCTAGTTTTTAGAAGTGTCTTTAGAGTTTTTCCCATGCATATACTTAGCACGGCTATGACAGTTGTTGTTGTTCAGTAGATGCAGCACGTGGTGTACATACACAAAGCCATGACAGTTGTTGTCTGCATTTATTTATTATTATTGTTGTTGTTGTTGTTGTTTAGCTGATGCAGCACGTGATGACCCCCCCCCCACACCTGCCCAGTGACCCCAGCCTGTTACTGCCATGACAGTTGTTTATGTTGTTGTTGTTTATGTTGTTGTTTACACTGTTGTTGTTGTTGTTTAGCTGATGCAGCACGTGATAACCCCTCCCCACCTGCCCAGTGACCCCAGCCTGTTACTGCCGTGACAGTTGTTTACATTGTTGTTGTTTACATTGTTGTTTACATTGTTGTTGTTGTTGTTGTTTAGCTGATCGCAGCAGCTGTGATGACCCCGCCACACCTGCCCAGTGACCCCAGCCTGTTACTGCCATGACAGCTGTTGTTTACATTGTTATTTATGTTGTTGTTTACATTGTTGTTGTTGTTGTTTAGCTGATGCAGCATGTGATGACCCCGCCCCACCTGCCCAGTGACCCCAGCCTGTTACTGGACGAGTTTCTCCGCTGGCTGGAGAAGGTGTCGTCCAAACAGCCTGGCGGCCTGGTGCTGGTCATCGACTCCATGGACAAGTTCCAGGTTTAGTCTCATGTCATTCAAGCAGTGAATGAAAGAAACTTTTATGTCATACATTGTAGAGTCATTAGGCCACACCAAATGGCCCTCTTTGGCACCGCCTCATGATCAAATATTTCAAGCAGTTCTTGAAACAAACTTTTACAGTAACTGTAATTCACAATTTTTTACAGTACTTTTGTGTTCTCAGTTTTCGCAATTACTTCTGTGCTGTAAACTTATCATTACTGTGAACAAATAATTCACTGACTTTCTTTTTTTTGCACCTACCACCACCATAAACATATACCGGTAGTGATTCAGATCAGGCAGTGGTGCAGTACACAATTAAAGTACATCATACAATCTCTTCTACAGGTTCAATACATTCACGAAAACCAAAAAAAACCTAACCTAGACGTGTGGAATCTCTGATTTCTTGTTCGTGATTTTTTTTTTAATGCCTGACACCCAAGTTTTGTCTGTTCACAGCATGCAGAGTCCCACACCAAGTTCCTTTTAGACCCCTTACCTGTGGACACAAGAGTCGTGGTGTCAGTCACTGAGCAAACCTGCCCTCAGGCATGGAGGTATGCAGTGTTGTCTGTATTCTGATTTAAAAAATACATCTGTAGTGAGTGAGAACATGGATAAATGTATGCATGAATGAATCAATGATTCAGAAAAAGATTGGATGGATGGATGGATGGATGGATGGATGGATGGATGGATGGATGGATGGATGGATGGATGGATGGATGGATGGATGGATGGAAAGATGCATCAATGGAATGGCTTATAGTGACTGAATGGAGTGAATGGTAAATTTATCAAATTTAATATCATTTTCTTCTTGTTGAATTTTTGTTGGCTAGATGATGAATAACAAGTTCTGCATGGTGTTAACTTTCAGATCATGGCCGACCGTAGTTTTGGAGCCTCTGAACCCAGGAGACATCAAACAGGTGATCCAGACCCGCTGGACAACTCCAGATTTCTCACTTACTGGATCACAGGTATGCACTGAGGATTAGCTGCAGGGTTGTAATGGGTTGTGAAGTACAGATGGTTAAAATTCTCAATATGGTATGAGATCTTCAATTCCTTGTTGTGTTCTGTTTCAGGAGGCCAGATTTCTGGCTCACTGCCATATCCCAGCATGCTGTAGTCCCCTGTATGTCAACACATTCCTCAACCAGCTCATGAGGTAAGATTGTGTTTTCTATAGACTAGACATTCTTGCCTCTTAAATATGTTATTAGTATCTTTGTGTTCACTTTTGATTAGCCTTTGGGCATAAATTCGCTTGTAAAAAGATTGCAGACTACATGACGTATAATTACTATAAACTTTGGTTGACAAGTCTTTCACATTTACTCCCTATCATGTACATTGACACTGTGTCTGTGTTGTTTGCAGTTGTAAGGATGAAGACACGATGTCAGAAGTGCTTGAGGAGTGTTTGAAGACGCCCAGCGTGTCGGAGCTCTACCTTCACATCCTGCAGACACTCGAGGACGAGTGTCCTGGTCACCACCACAAGTCCCTCTTCGGAAAGGTACATGGGGCTCTTCTTTTCCTCCAAGATGAAAGATGCATATATTTTATATAATTATATACATCGACATCATGTGGCATCATAATTGTCAGAGCATTTGGTCTTTGGAAAGGTGGGCTCTTCTTTTCCTGCAAGAAGGAAGATGCATATATTTATGTTTAACGAAGGAAAACATATTGTTTTTCCTGTTTCCTCTTCTTCTTCTTTAAACCAATAAGGTCAATGACCTGAACAGATACAGTTGTTTAGTAGACAGTCCTTTTACAACATCTCAGGATCGGAGCCTGCTAATAAGCCACCATATGACATTGGTATTTATGTTTACCGAAGGAAAACATAATTATTGTTTTTCCTCTGTTTCCTCTTCTTCTTCTCTAAACCAATAAGGTCAATGACCTGAACCAGACATCTGTCACCATGGTAACTGTATATCAGTACTTTCAAATAGCAAAAATCTTGACACATTGTCACCAACTCTGTCTGTGTCCTCATCAGTGTTTGGACACATGTACAGTGTATAAACAGCTAGCCAAAAGGCCCATTTGCTACTGAAAGTACTGATAACTGTAATGATGGATAATTGTTGACTGGACAATGTAGGTGATGCTGGCATTATGAGCCTGTAGGAACAGCCTGTCTGAACCTGACCTGATGATTGTATGTTGACTGTAGGTGATGCTGGCATTACGCGCCTGTAGGAACGGCCTGTCTGAACCTGACCTGATGATTGTATGTTGACTGTAGGTGATGCTGGCATTACAAGCCTGTAGGAACGGCCTGTCTGAACCTGACCTGAGCTGATGATTGTATGTTGACTGTAGGTGATGCTGGCCCTATGAGCCTGTAGGAACGGCCTGTCTGAACCTGACCTGATGATTGTATGTTGCCTGTAGGTGATGCTGGCGTTACGAGCCTGTAGGAACGGCCTGTCCGAGCCTGAGTTGATGGCTGTTGTGCCTGAGCTGACCTGGTCGGTGTGGTCCCTTCTGTGGGACATGCTGAGTGAGGGAGGGGTGCTCTGCTGCAAGTCTGGGCTCATAACGTTTACAAACCAGGAGGTCAGAGTCACTGTTAATCGTTTACTAGTACTAATAGTACTCACTCACTCACTCACTATCCAGGATTTGATTATACTGCTACTGCTGTCCCTGCCACAGGGGTCGGCAGCAGTCGGCTAGTAGTACTGGTCTTCACACTCAGCTCCTCCAGGCAGCCCTGTCCAGTGGGTTAACACTGGCAAGGCTGCGCTCTCTAGTAGGGGCAGTACAGTACAGTAGGGGCATTATCATTAGATAGCTTTTAACTATGTTTAGAGTTAGACGTTCAAGGGTTAAGTGTAACAGGTCGTTCTGTGTAATGTAGCCAGATGCCGCTGCACCACATGCCTGCGAAGCTGGTGTGTTACGCCAAAGGGTCACAGGTTATACTGACTATACAGATACAGAAGCTGGTCTGTTACGCCAAAGGGTGGTTTTACTGGCTATACAGATACAGTTAGTAGACAGTTCTTTTACAACACCTTAGGATCGGAGCCTGCTAATAAGCCACCATATGACATCAGTTTGTGCTAATTGCTGATGTTGATGGATATCTGAATTTCATTCAGTCACAAATGTTTGTGTCTTTTGTTTCTCCTCCAGGCACAAGATGCTGTGGACAGAAAATTCCTGAGCAGCAGCAAGGACCTGAAACAGACTCGACAAAAACTGGTGGATTACTTTTCCACTTTCATCAGGTAATGGAAGAAGCGATTGTAGTCCTCTACGTGTAGATCGGAAGTTAGTTAGGTCATACCTTTGAGGTGATAACGTGCGCTACAGGTGTTGCGCCCCAAGTGATAACCCAACACAGGGTTCTAACGGTTATCACACAGGCTTCCCAAAGCTTGGAATAATTCAAACACATTGTGCTGTATGTGCCACTTGCAAAATTTCAAATACACGTTTCGAACATTGGAATTGATGTTGTTTTTGGTCAATATTGCAAATTGGAATTTTTTAGGCTGGGTGTATCCTGTATCACCTTTGGTCCCAGACCTACCATCTTTCAACCTGTGGTTGGGCTAGTACCTCGGGTGATACAGAATTCTATATATTATTTGTCCACCTGAAATGACTCAGGAACATCAGTACGTGTGTTAATGTGTGCTCTGTTCCCTGCAGACCTGTGCAGACCTGGTGGAGGGCTGTAGACGAGGCCCCGTGGCTGCTGCAGGTTTTAGGGGATGTACAACATCTCCACGCCATCGTGGTCAACCTGAGTGTCTTCCAGAACCTCTATATAAGGTTGGTATTGATATATATATATATTACAATGTAGTTACAATAGTTACTGTAATAACTGATTTTTCTACCCAAGTGAAACACAAGGGGTAGGGTGCTCCTGGGAATCGAACCCTGGTTGCCAGCTCACAAACCAAATGCACTAACCGCAAGGCTGAAAGGTTCAGACCTGTTAGAATGGTCAGTTAGTTGTGCTTGAACCCTACTGTTGCACAAGCATAAACACTGTTTGCCTTTGGCATCTTTGTGAAACATATTTGTGAAATGTTCCTTTTATTTAACTCTACCCAAAAACTGATTACCGGTATATTACTTCATAATTGTCATAAGATATCTTGAAGTTCTTGTATGTTTTGTCATTGAAGAAAAGATAATTTTTTTTTCTAAAATCCATTGAAGAACAATGAGGGTTCGGTAATGTTTGTATCTTTATCATACAATGTATCATTGATTGTTGGTTGTTACAGTACTGTTTACAGTGATCTTGAGTTTGCAGTACCTGTATTTCTCCTCTAGGGGGCGCTGTGCAGAGTTGCTGGCGTACTGGCAGTATGTGGGAGTGGAGAAAAGTGCCATGGCTACAGAGTACATGAACGCACTCAAGATGCTGGAAGATGGTGAGTCTCCGATGATGACCACCTTGCAAGAAATACAAATTTTTTGCCTATAGGTTCATGTATTAGAAAGAATGTTCAATAAAAAAACACCAAATCTAATTAATTTTTACATTGTTGTATGTCTATCAGACTGCATGTAACTATATAGTTAACACATTTAGCAAATATTAAAGGCATCTAATGCAGTTTTTAGGGTGGCAAAACAAAAAAAGTCTTCTGGTTGAGAAAATCTTTCTGATGTTGGCATTACACATTTTTAGTGTGTTTGTTGCACAGAGATTCTGATACAATTAAGGGCACGTTCAAGTCAGCTCTCCCAGCCACTTTCAGTCTAAAACCTACAATAATGTATATGCATGTCTGTACTAAACTACTGTACAACATTGACCATTCTTAACCACTGTCATGTCTGTTAATCCTAGGTATGAGTGACGTAACGTCCTCCAAACTAGCCAGCCTGTACGAGCTCCTCGGCAAATTCCTGAAAGACCTGAGCCTCCTGACTCAGGCGGTGCCTCCCCTCCAGAGAGCTCTGGAGCTGAGAGAAACCAGCCTGGACCCCGACCACCCCAGTGTGGCCAGCGCCCTGCACCACCTGGCCGGTTTGTACGCACACTGGGGGAAGTTCAACACTGCGGAGGCCTTGTACAAGCAGGCTATTGACATCTACCAGAACGCATTTGGCAGTAACCACCATCAGGTGGCCAGAGAGTTGGAGGCTCTTGCCTTGCTGTACCAGCGACAGAACAAGTAAGCAACACACTAAGTTACCCTTCTGGCTCCATGTATTGGCTGGAAGAGTAGGTTGCAAGAGATGGTTGAAAATCCAAGTTAATGTATTTCAAAATATAGTACATACTGCTCACTTATTAGAAATGAAGCCAATTCAATAAAGATCACTCACTGTTTATTGGTCATTTGTAAAAAATGAAAAAAAGGAGAAGAAGCAAGAGGTTTTCTGAACAGATATATTTTTTATGATCTGCACTTAATTGTTCCCAAGACCCAAGGATGTGAAGTTTTGGGCTTGTCTGCCTGTGTGTCTTTCTGTGTGTGCTGAGGAGTCACTGTTGAGGGGCTGAACTTTGCCATCTGTAGTGTAACTTCCTTGTTTCTGCCATTTTTCTTGCCTAGGTTTGATGTAGCTGAACCACTTCACAAGCGAGCTGTCACCATCAGGAAGAGATCTCCAGAAAACTCCCGGCTAAGATCTGTAAGCATTTTCCTCATTCTGCATTATTTCATATTCATTGTTTATCTAGTCCTGTACTTCAGATCAAACTAAGGCCAATGTGTAAACACATCCCACATTGAACCTGAGGCTTGCCTCTATTCTGTGGGTTCACACTGTGTAGCTTTAACACTGACTGTAACTTTAATATCAACTTTAATATCAACACTATCATGCACATCTCAGCAACATTTGTATAAAAAAACTAACAGCATGTTGTATGTACTGTAAGGCTGGACTGGAGTTTCTGAGGAAAAGAGCAGTTCACCTGGAGGAGCTGTCCTTGGGTCCTGACTCCCCGGCCTTGGCTCGGTCTCTCAATGAGCTAGGAGTGCTGTTCTACCTACAGGGTTACTTGGGGTAAGTTCTGAACCATAGTGATATACATGTAAAGCCTAGGGAAAAACGTTGTGTTTCCGGTTTCAGTCCTGAAAATAGGGTTAGTAGGTAGGGATACTGTTTTTGTTTTTAATTTAGGCTGAGGTTATCTTGTTATCTAACAAACACAGTCTAACAAGTTAGCTCCTGACAAAAAGTAGTGGATTCTGCTTGAAAGGTCTGACAGTAGATGCTTTAATATGGAAGGTTAGCACAGGTACAACGTGAATGTGCTCAGTCTGGGGTCCGGGCAGAAAAACTCGGAGTTCAAAGAGATGGAGGTAGAGTCTTGAGTTTTCTTAGTATCCTTAGCCACTTACTATTAATATGTGGACTAGTCTAGTACATAGGGTTGGAGGGGTGTCGTCTAGCTTTGCTTAATATCACGACAGGAAAGAGGCCTAACCTTGTGGCAATCTTGTGTAATATCTTCCTATCATCGCTAATTTTCCTGTACAGAACGGCTGAGAAGTTGTTGCAGCACTCCCTCTCCATGCGGGAGTCCGTTCTGGATGCCTCCCACCCCGACTGTGCACAGTCCCTGCACAACCTGGCCTCTCTGTACGTCGAGAAGAAAGAGTACGCCAAAGCGGAGCCGCTGTACGAGAGAGCGCTGGAGTTACGCCAACAGGCCTTCCCGGCAGACCACCCTGCGGTGGCATCGACTGTCCGCCATCTTGCTGCAGTCTACAAGAAACAGGTAGGGGTCCTTCCTGCAACATTGTGAAATTGATTAGAAACTGTATGTTTTTATGTATTACTATGTTGCTTTAGGCATTTTATTCTTATTAATTATTCTGTACATTTTTGTAATTACATTGTTATATAGCCAGACAACATTGACCAATTAGAATCCTCAATTTTGAATTTATTTTGAGGCCGCAACACAATTTCATTGGTCAGCTAACAAGTGGTCCATTTTTAGAGCAAGAGACCACTTCAGATCACAAGTGGTCCATTATTAGAATAATGGGCCATCTGTTTAGACCATTACTTTGGGAAGGTTTGGATATTCCTTTTTACAAATTGTGTTGCTCGCTTCACTCACTCGGTGGTTTAGTCAGTGGTTAATAGAGATTCACTGACCAGGCCTTATGACAGAATACACACATTAGGGCAGGTCATTAATCCTTTACAGAAAACTACATGACTTTTGTATACAATATGGGGTGAAAATTAAGACTTACCCCAAGGTTGTTATTTTGTATCTTTCAGAACAACTTTGATAAAGCTGAGCCTCTGTACAGACAAGCCCTGGCTATGAGAGAGAAAGTGTTTGGAGACAGCCATCCTAGTGTTGCCACTGCCCTGGTCAACTTGGCAGTGTTACAGTCTAATCAGGTAAGCTTTGGACATGCGCCCCAACATTGTGCCCTTGGGAACTGCACTTAATACGACTTTCCTCACTCCACCCAGGTGTGAATTGGGACCTAACTTCGGTTGGGGAAAGTCGTATTGAGGTCACCTGGTGGCGCCGAATGGCAGCTGCACAGACCCATGTGACAGTTTCAAAAAAAAGAGTGTGGAGCAAAAATGTTACATGTATCTTGTGTATTATGTGTCTGATTGTAAAAACTGCATCAATTCAGTGCTATATAACTCTGCGATTGCACGGATAACATTTGACCAATAAACCATTCATTACTATTATTATTATTACTGTGTCATCTCTCCAGGGAAGACATTCCGATGCGTTACCGCTGTATGAGAAAGCACTGCAGATCTACGAGGATTTTTCCACCATTTCAAAGCCTTTCACTTGCCTATTTTCTCTCAAAACCATATCTTCTATCACTAAAACTTCACTCTCGTTTTATCTCTCCAGGGAAGACATTCTGACGCGTTACCGCTGTACGAGAAAGCGTTGCAGATCTACGAGGACAACTTCGGCCCGAACAACCCACGTGTTGCAGAAACCCTGCGGAACCTGGCCGTGCTGCACTACGACCTGAAGAACTACGAAACCGCCGCCAACCTGTACAAGCGGGCCACGGAGATTCGAGACCCCGACCACCCCTTCCAGCCCTCACGAGAGATGCTGTCCAGACGCTCGTCCAGCGTCGTCTCGGAAAACTTTCTGCACAACGGTCTGAACGTCCAGCTAGCCAGACTGCTGCCAGAACAGAGATAGCAGTTATTGCTGTAGATCTGTGAAAATACATTGCAAGAGGCTGCTTGAAGTCATCAGACATTAACTATACTAGAGCATTCCACATTTACCAGTCTAGACTAGAGTATATCAGGCTATGCATTAGTAGGCCATGCAATACAGTAACAATACGTTTCTTGTAGACTGCAGCACTCAGATGTGAAAAAGTATATTTTCTAAAATGTTGTTTAGAGGTAGAAGTAGACTTAATCCGTAACTTGGACAAGAAGTGGGACCATGGTACCATCTTGGTAGTGAATGTCAAAACCCTCAAGTGAGCACAACTTCCTCCATTTAGAAAGTAACAAACCGGCCATGTATAATTAGGACCTCAGCTGCCACCTGCCAAAGCAAGACTGAGCAGCTGCAAAAATGCATGTACATGTACTACATGTAGGTACTGACGTCTTTAGCATAGCACTGAGCTGTGTGTAAGTGTCCCCCATCACCAAACTTGTTGTACTACAGTGGACTTAGTGTACGAGGTACATCCAATTCATCATTTGAGCATTTTGTAATAATGTATGTCTGCGCCACATTTGAACGCACTGAACTCCTATCTAACTTGATTGAAATAGGTATGATATGGTTGTCAATCATCAAACTCATAATCTCCTTAGCACAATATGAATAAGCAACTGTTACTGTAAACTATATTTTGTGACTTCACTCCTACAATGTAGCTTCACACTGCCACATGCTTTGTTGTTCTTTTCCACTAGTAACAATTTCCTTGCGTATCTCATTAATTGGATGTCTAACCTTCATCAACATACTTTAGGCTTATAGACATAGAACCCAATGCAGCAATTGCACATGTGCACTTAAAACTGGAAGTCAGTAAGCAGAGATCTGATTTCATGAATAGTACTGGTACAAGAAGGCATCTATACATGTATGTAATGCCATGCAGTTACAAATGCAGAGTACTGTGGAATAATGGAGTTAAACCCAAGTCCTCACCACTTGAGCTGGCAGCAGCGAGATAAGACAATCCCTATGCTGTACAGATAGAAAAGTATGAAGCGTGCCTAAATCTTAGAAACGTTAACTGTGCAATAGTTTGTATATAACCCTACCAAATCGTAGATAGATGTAGATTTTGTAAATAAGTATAGACATACAGTTATATATTTTCATTATCATCATTGACTGTAGAAATGTACTGTAGATACTGTAGATTCATGACGGCCTGCAAGCCACTTTTCAATGGTCATGAAAGAGGATAAAAAAAACATCAAATGTGATTGATTACTAGCTACCTGGTTGATGTCCTAGTAACTGGTAAACACATACATGTACTATTAGAAGATACGTGTACATTAGATATACAAGATAGCCAAATAAACCTGTGCTTTTGTCATGTCAATTAAGTCTCATTTCTATTAATTTAAGCAGTACCCTGGCTTTGATTGCTACATTTTGTACATTACGGTCAGTAAGAAGCAAAGGGAAGCATTGGGAAGAAGTATTGAATCAGATGAATAACTTTTAATAGCAGTTTCTACAGATCGATTGTTGAACTGGCTTCACTGTAGCCTAGTTATTTTGTGAAGAGGACGAAAGAGACGAGGCGGCTAAAATAGCTTTGGGCACATTTACATGTAGAGTGATCCCATATTGTAGACTATGTAGTTAGAGAATATGCTGTGTAGTGTTAGCCAGCCACGCAAACCAATTGACCGCCGTCTGTGAAAAATATTTTCTTAAGCTTTGCAGGTGTGACAATGACAGCAAACTGCAGACAAGCTTATGTTTCTGCTTAACAAAGAGTCGGCTGCAAACACAAACATCTCTTTGCATTTGCGTTGGTACTGTTGCAACACGACGTAACTTCACGCCACCACGCCTGCCATTAGTCTTTTTGTTCGACCGTGAAACTCGAACTACCCTGTATTCATCTTGAATGTTTTGGCGTGCCCAGTGCGGCTTGGGACTTTCCTAAGTTCCTTTTTTATCCTGGCTAGCTCGTCGTCCTCAGTACATGTACTTGTGAAGCAAGCACCGTTTTGAACGTGGAGAACTAAATGTTTTGTCGTCACTCTACGACTAATTCTTCATTGCGTGGCAGCAATAACCTTCGTTACGTGGGTCTGGTGCTGTTGGCTTTCCTCCCACCATGGGAGGGGGTGGGGGTACTTAAACTGTGAAGAAGTCTAGCCAGTGTCCAATCGACGCAGCTATACGGCGTGTCTCAACCTCAACTGTGAGCAACCTCGACGTGCTAAGTGATGGCTGAGGGACAGGGAGACGACCATACAGGTAGGGCTGTGAACGGGGTAGGACAGCTCTTAGGTGATACCTTTACATTTGTACAGTCGTTCCAACAAATTTGCTTTCCTACCAATTATCGAGAAATATTTAACAGACATGTAACATTCCTACAGTCTTGTGTGATCGTACGTGATTATTACCTCCACACTTACATTAAGAAGAACATGCTAGTGCATGGTTTTATACCATATTCAGCATTGTTCAGCACATTCTGCACTCTTGTCAATTGGTGAATAGCTCTCGGGCATGAACTTACAGTAAAGAACTTCTAGAAGAACTTCTTTAATTAGAATTGTTTCATGGTGCTTTGCAGGGGTTCGTAAGTACTTCTTCTCCACCAAGGAAAGCGTCAGCTCAGATTGGAAGGACCTGGCCTTCCATCTGGGACTTGAGCGGGCAGACATCGACAACATTGCGGGTAGAAACCGAGATGACAAGTCTCGCTGTATGGACCTGTTGGAGGAATGGCTCAAGCGTAACGGAGAGAGAGCCACCATGGAGGTCATGATGGAGGCTCTGTCTGCGGCGAAGTTACAGAGTACTGTGGACAGGCTAAAGAAGAGATATCCTGGTAATAAACCATACTTTTGTGCTGTCCTTTATCTATATATTAAAATAAAAACATATTTGCCTTGATATTATGTACTTATGTTGTAAAATGAATGAAGATATATTCATTCATCCTAACTGTCTTATATACGTAGATATAGTGTTTTTGTTGCTATTTTTGTAACAGTAAAATTCTTGAAAGAGCTACAAAGGAAATGAGAATTAAAAACATGATACTAGCCAAATACTTACTTCCTAACATCTTCGGACACGAAGAAGAGGCCAACAACAACTAGCCAAATACTTAATATGATAATCAATCCTCATATGCAATGTTCATTGTAACTAGATGTCAGTGTTGCCGTGATATCTATCTCTTTGTAACATTACTAATATATTAGTATTGTTTCCAGAGTGGGATAGACCTCAACCCTCAAGTAGCAAGCAGGAAAGGAAGGAGGGAGAAGATCAGTTGCCGGCGAAGAAAGGAGAGGACATACCTATAGAGAGTGAGTCTGTTGACGTTATATAATCGTTTTATGGGAGCATAAAGCATGTACAGTACAGAAGCTGACGGATGATGATGATGATAACTTCAAGATGTTGAACAGATGTTTTCCTTTCTCGTTTTGCACGACATTCAATGAATTTGTCTATGCTTGATTTTTTTTCTAGAGCGAATTTAACTATCTTATCTTCAATATCATAGCCCATCGCCGAATTGCAAAGGAGCTCGATTAGAAAAAAACTTACCTCTTGGTCAAAAATTATCACAGTACTTTCAATTTATTAGTTGCCGTAACAATGTTTACAACTCCTATTCACGAATTTCTCTTTTCTATTCCAGGTGTGTTCAAGGCGTCCGTAAGAAGGTACTATGACTTAAAGCTAACAAAATTCAAACCCCTGATCTGGAATGACAACTTCACACTTAGCCTCGCTGATGTCTTCACAGAATTAGAGTTCATTCGAACACGCGAAAAAGGTCACCGGCCAGCCGCAGAAATAGAGAGGCTAGACGATCTGTTGAATCCAAATGTCACGGTACCGTCTACAGCACTAAGGTGCATTTTAATCGAGGCCGAACCGGGAGGGGGAAAGACAACATTTATGTCCAAAGAAGCAATGGATGCTGTCTCACAGAAAACAGAGCTGGGCAAAAGGTACGACATCGTCCTGTTGATCCGACTCCGGGAGGTGAGAGAGGGGGAGACCATAGAGGAGATGGTGTGGGACCAGTGTGTTCCGGAAACAACTGAAGGTGTTGATGTACAGTCCATCAGAGCGATCCTACAGAGGAACGAGTCCAGTCTACTCTTTCTCCTAGATGGGTATGATGAGCTGCGGTCTGAGGCCAGGGCAGCCGGGCAGGCCATTCCCAAACTGCTATCAGGCAAGCTGTACCCCAACAGCACGATAGTGATCACCTCCCGACGATTACATGCCTCAGCAGGAGTGGAGAAGCATACCCAGCCAGACTGTCACGCACGCATCACTGGCTTGTCCTTTGAGCGCATGGAGAAATTTGTCGGACAGTACTTCACATCTGTTGACAAGCAAGACCTGGCAAAGCCACTTACATCGTATCTCGATGACCTTGATGACAATGATCTTTTGGGAGGTTTAGTCCAGACCCCAATATTCCTAATGGTGGTCTGTCTGTTGTGGGAAGAAGACCAAGCCATGGTGACTGCCGGGACGATGACCGGACTGTACGACAATCTGCTGACGTGTCTGGTCAAAAAACACTGTAAGCGGGAAGGAGTGAATATGCCAACAGACGGGATGCCCGAAGACTTGGCTAGTGCATTACTGCAACTCGGCAAGCTTGCGCTAGAGGCGCTGCTGAAGAAGGAGACCCAACTTGACCTTGCAGAAGCAGAAAGACAAAACTTGAACTGGGGGCTGCTGCTGAAGCTTGGCGTTGTTTTTGCCGAGGAATCTGCCTCAAAACTGCACCCTCGGAAACAGCTAACATTTGCACACAAGACGATGCAGGAGTTCCTGGCAGGGCGGTATGCCGCTTCTGTTGTGGTGAATCAAGACATTGGAGAGCTGCGGAAGCTTACATCCATAAGCGATGTGCTTGAACACCGTTCCCTGCTGAAGTTTACCTGTGGATGTGGTTCGCGGGCAGCACAAGCTGTGATGGAATGGCTTGCAAGTATCAGCAGCAAGGAATACGAAGGTTTAGAGGTACAGCAAGTAACAAAGCTGGATTGGCCATGGATGCCATTAAAAGACCCGGTGGTGCATAAACCATTTGATACTAGAACTTACAAGGACTTTGTTTATCTGTGCCTGGACATCCTGAATGAAAGGCAAGAACCGGGCGTACTACAGGCAGTCAACAGAGCCCTGCCCTTCATTGTCTCACACAATGTCATTAACAGTAGGCAACATGCTGCCCTTAAATACTACGTAAAAAACATCCAGTCATCATCACACCCCGTGAAAATGGCACTGGAAATAGGTGGTCCCGCTCATTATGTAATATTTCAAGGTCTTCAGTTCCTGGAGCATACATTCCCCTCGCCTACCCCAGGTCTGCTGTTAGACCTGTCTCTAACCGGTGTATTTGTTTGTTCAGCCATACTGACAGAAGGACTGGTTTCCATTTTGAAGAGAGTTCCTGGGCTGAGGGCGCTGGACATGTCAGAAACACGGCAATCAGCAGCATCACTCCGGCCAATCGTACAGGCGTTCAGACACATGTCAAAGCTAGAAGAGCTGGATCTTAGCCTCAATGAACTTGGCAATGATGAGATAGATGTCTTGCAGGAAGGGCTGAAAAGTCTTCCACAATTGGCTGTACTCCATCTTCGTGCAAATATTTATCAACAGATCACCATAACAGCTACAGGCATGTCGCGCCTAGCTCCCTCCATGTGCAAGCTAACGAAGCTGAGGGAACTGGATATAAGTTGCAATAAGATCGGTGACACTGGAATGAAACGTCTCGCCTACGTACTGCGTCTCCTCACTAGTATGCAGATATTGGTCTTGGCGCAAATCGGCATCAGTATCACAGGCATGCGTAAACTGGTCCGTGCTCTGCGTAACCGAACTGGACTGCTAAAACTGGATATTTCTGGGAATCACATAGGAGACACCGGGTTGGGGTGTCTGGTCGACATCCTTCCTCGACTCACGGCAATGAAGGTGCTGGAACTCAGTAAGACATGTATCAGCGACAAGGGAATGTCAGCTCTCGTCAGGAATCTGCTATACTTGGCAGAATTACAGGTGCTGGATGTAAGTCATAATGCGATAGGGGATTCGGGGATTGTGAACCTGGTCCAGACACTTAACTGTCGGGCTAGCAGTCTACAAGACCTGAACTTCAGGGAGAATAGTGGAGTAACAGCAGCCGGGCTGGAGAGAGTCTCACAGGTCATCGCATTGCCATCGCTTATCAGGCTGGGCATGTGTGCTTACCCGGATCGGGAGACGCTCATACACTTGCCTGACACTGCTGCTATGGCCGTGGCCCAGGCTCTAGCCAGACTCCCTGCCTTGGAGCGGATTGATCTGTGCTACATCTCCATGGACCCTGCAGGGTTCCAGGCTGTGGTGCAGGCTGCTGAGGAACAGCCGTGTAAGCTGTGGTGAGTACATGTATACATTAAAGTAGTATAAATGTTCCGCCCAAGAATTGTACAAAAATCTTCATATCCTGCTTACCAATGCTGATAATCTGATTTCAATTGATAAACATTTATCTATCTTATTCTTTTTTCTAGAAGATAAAACACAACTAAGCTGAATACGAATGTAAATCTTTATATTAATTATCAATATGAACTTCAAACATGTTCACGCTTCGATCTACAGGTACACTAAGGAGGGAGTTCCTGAAGGAGCCGAAAGGTCAGTAATGGAGCATTATATATCTTTGTGTTTCTACTCTTGTCTGTTAATCCATTGGCGGTAAACCGTACCATTCCTTGATGTCGCCACAAATCAAGAATCGCATATGACAAAATATAGCTTCCATATGAGTCTATGGAATAATGCAATATGCTTTTGTGCCATATGTTAAGGCAAACGTGCTTCCCTTTTTTATAATTTACTTCAGGCAAATTCAGGAACATTTTGAATTTGAAAACTCTTGGTGGATAATATTTGGATGTTTTGTGTTGTTTCTCGTTTACATAAGACAAGATGTCGTATGATCTTATCACTCTCCAAGCAGAGGTTTGGGGTTATTTTTGGCGTGTTTTTAGGTTTTTTTTATCGGGGTTTCTCTTTTGCACTGGAATTGTTTTTCAGAAACCCCGATAAAAAAGCCTAAAACACGCCAAACATACCCCCAAACCCAAACATCTGCTTGGAGAGTAGTATGATCTGACTTTGGACAGTCTCTATATGTGTTTTTCTTCCATCTGCAGGTATAGATGGCAAAATTCGGAGCGGTTGGATAACATTGACATGGTGGCCGTGATGGAAGAGGCTGCGGCTATGTTTGCCGATGGTAGAGCTCGTGTAAAAGGAATGAATGTCTTTCTCCCCAAAAAAGAAATTTAGAAAACATCCATTTTGTACTATCACCATGAATAACCTGTATCATCTAATAAATCTGTTCAGGCTGTCTGCCGTATAATCCGCGATGAGACCTATGGTTCATGGATTATAATCATATACCACACTAGTCATCGGTTACAATAAAGACTTCACTTGCATTACATTTGTCAGTCATATGATATGGACATGATCGGGGAGTGATCTGATTCTTGACAGCAGATGATGACTTGCCATCTGGCGGATGAGAATGTTTCACAGTCTCCTGTACTAACGAGGGTCTGGGCACATAGCCGTGTGATATGTTGTTAATATGCGACGGGAAGTTGAGGGCGTTCTTGGTAATGCCGTGGATGTCCGTGGTATGTAGATAGTTGATAGACACATGTGATGTTACTTTAGATGTAAAGTTATTTGTTAAGCTGTATGTAAATAATGTTTCAATTTTGATGTAGTGTATTAGTTATTTATAGTTATAGTTAATTATTCCGTATTATTGTTCAGTATTTGCTATACATTGTATCAAATGCAATTGTTGTGCAATAAACTTGACTTGACTTGTATTTGTATGATGTACTATATGTTTAACTCCAGGAAGACTAGCTGCACACTTGATTTTGTACTTTTTTTTTATATTCCGAAACATGCAATCACAAGACGTGGTGACGGCACACTCAAGTTTTTTCAACTTATATTAATGTCGCCACCAACACAGGGACAGTACAATACTCATTTACACCTGAGCGAAGTGAGGAAAGTCGTGTAAAGTGCCTGACATGCCACAAGATCGGTGGCATGTCAGGACTCGAACCGGCCGGGGCCTCTGGTTCCGAGTCGAGAACGCTGCCGCTACGCCACACGACCCCACTTTGTACTTGTATGGAGCTAATGCACCTATAGTAAGCACCTTAGTATTAGGTTTTTGAGGCAAAAGAAGAGTCCCACACATAGATTATTCTTGCAGTACCCTGGGTACTCTGGCGGGGGTGACAGCGAGTTTGTTCGGTAGCCCAAGGCAGTTGTGCCCCGCCAGATAGATAAACAAGCTGGGGACCGGAGTTGTAGGCAGGGGAGACAACAGAAACAACAGAAGAAAACATCGTATTTTGACGTAGTGAAAATCCGCAGATGATCTTGTTCAATCTTGCTTTACCAACAAGATATAATAAAGCAAGAGGGGCCGCTTTACAGACAACGTCTCACAGGTGTAGTCAAAAAAGCCGACAGATCACAATAGGGACCTCTAAATAGACAACGTCTCACAGGTGGTCAAATACGCCGGCAGATAACAATAGGGACCTGTAAAAATACAAGCCAGCAATAAAACAAAGGAGCCTTTATACAGACAATATCTCACATGTTGTAAAACAAGCCGACTGATAAGCAAAAGGAATCAGTGATTTGCCGCCCAGACTTCTGTCACGTCCGCGCCATCCACTAGACAATCCACACATTTGCATTCTTCCCCTATATAAACGCGAACCGGTCCTGGTGCATGTATCATTTGCTGTCCTCAGTGACACGCCGAGAACGTCACCAACGGCTCTTCCACTTTCTGTACGTACTTGTGGAAAATGGCATCCAAACATGCAGCTGTGCGTACAAAGAAAGCGGTTTCCGCACCTCAAGAACTGAAGAAGAAGCCCAGCCTTCCGACGGTCTATAAATGTGGCTGCAAAGGCAACTGCGGGTCCACACGATGCGGCTGTGTGAAGAGAGGCTCTGCCTGTGGGGACTCCTGCAAGTGTGCCGGCTGCAAAAACCCCTTCAACATCCTCCAGGAGTACGGCATCGACTGTGCCGCAGCAGCCCGGGACAGGTGTCTCATGGACAACATCTTCAAGATCAAGACCGAAGATCTGCGAACTCGCCTGGGGAAGAAAAAAACCGTGCTCTTCTGCTGCGAAATTTGGCTACCTGTAAAGGACATGGTCCCTGGGTATGTCGAATGTCCCATAATTGACTGCCCGATTCAGTCGCGGTATTCCTGGTGTCGGGACCACACTGCCGAGCAGGCGTGCGACAGCCTGAGGCACTGTGAGAAGTGCGGCGTCTGTGTGAACGTGGACGAATGGGACCGACACTGCGACGACTGCAACAAATGCTACCGTTCTGGCGGCTGGTCGTGTTTCCCGTGCCCGTGTAAGCGCCCGGGCGCAGGCATTGACTGGTCAGACGAAGACAGCGACTCGTCAGATGATGACAGTGATTCGTCAGATGATGACAGCGACCCTTTCAAGCTATTCAACGAGGCACGCTTCTTGTGCGATGAAGACATTGACTGGTCACGGCATGTACAGCGTGTACAGTATATGTACAGCGATTCGTCAGATGAAGACAGCGACTCGACAGATGAAGACAGCGATCGTCCGATTCGTCAAATGGTGACAGCGATTGGTCAGATGAAGACAGCGACTCAGCAGATTCGTCAGATGAAGACAGCGGCGTCGACTCGTCAGGTGAAAACAGCGGCGTCGACTCGTCAGATGATGACAGTGGCGTCGACTCGACAGGTGAAGACAGCGGCGTCGACTCGTCAGATGAAGACAGCGGCGTCGACTCGTCAGATGAAGACAGCGACGTCGACTCGTCAGATAAAGACAGCGGCGTCGACTCGACAGGTGAAGACAGCGGCGTCGACTCGTCAGATGAAGACAGCGACGTCGACTCGTCAGGTGAAGACAACGGCGTCGACTCGTCAGGTGAAGACAGCGGCGTCGACTCGTCACATGAAGACAGCGGCGTCGACTCGTCAGATGAAGACAGCGGCGTCGACTCGTCAGATGAAGACAGCGGCGTCGACTCGACATGTGAAGACAGCGGCGTCGACTCGACAGTGGAAGACAGCGGCGTCGACTCGTCAGATGAAGACAGCGACGTCGACTCGTCAGGTGAAGACAGCGGCGTCGACTCGTCCGATGACAGTGGCTCGAAAGATTCGTGAGATGAAGATAGCGACTCAACAGATGAAGACAGCGACTCAACAGATGAATACAGCCACTCGACAGATGATGACAGCAGTTCGTCAGATGAGGACAGCGTTTCGTCAGATGAAGACGGCGACCCGTGGAAAGAAGCACGCTTCTTGTCAAACGTGCATGACGGCTCCACTGTGAGAGGAAAGAACTACAGGCGTAATGTGGACGATTTTTCCTGAGTTTTCTTGATGGCTAACTTTATTGCTAACTTTACTACGCATAATTCCATCGTAAACCTTCTGGGAGTATTTTATACACTTTCTTTACCCGTAGGATGGTGTCACCAAGTTCAAACATTGCTATATGCACTGTAACGTAGTGCCACATTAATCTACCATAAGGAGTCTGTAGTGTAATTTCTTGTTAGTTGATACCTTTTACCAATTTGATCGATTTTCAAATTTCGAGAACATCTTGTCACGGAGATACTTGTTTAACAAGTGAACCATTGCCCTCACGGTGTACTTCTGTTTAACAGAGTGGAATAAAACTTTCGAATTCTAGCTCCGTGGCGTTGTTTCCATGCTTTGCTGGTCACTCAATGTAACACACCATGGATCTTGCAATCAAGGAGAGAGGTTCAATAGCCATTCCTTGGGCATAGTAATGGAAAGGACAAATACTAGTAAATACGTATTACTGACAATACTGCGAGGCATCGCAAGAGGGCGTGACTAAATGCTGCGTGGTCATATTTTCTCACAGAAAAATCAACGTCAAGTGATGGCTATACATATGCACGGTATCGTGAGTCGTGAAGAAGGGAGAAAAAGAACACACAACACTCTAATCTAACAAAACGCCGCAACAAAGGAACACATGCCCATGCCACACATCTACTTGGAGATTGGCCTCCCACCGTCTGGCCTGGGTTGTTCCATGTTGATAAAAGGGGTGCAAAATATAACCCTTGCTTCTAAAAGTCAAACATCCAAGACTTTTATCGCTTAGAAATACAAGGTATGGAAGTAGTAAAGTTGTATTGTTGAGAAGTTTCCGTTCCAAAACGTAGGGAATACTTTGATTTTGATAAGATAAAAAATGCCCAAATGATAACACGCATGCGCATTGGTTCCTTTCCCCCAGTGGTGCGGCACGTTGCGACAGTGGTTTAGAAAGAACGACCAAAAACGCGATAAAAAGGAAATTTTAGACCATTATAGTTGGTGGATTGGAACCAGAAACGTTTCCAGAATGTACGGGGGTGAAGACTACCAAGACGTGAGTTTTACCGTGAAGTTTTTACCTTTCAATATGTGTCACTCTTATGGCTGCCCCCCTCCCCCATATTACATTACTAAAATTTTAAGACTAGATTTTGACTTTTTAGGAAAGTAAAACGCAACCTCGCGTTGTTAGTCTGGTCCTCAGTAGGCCTACAGTAGGCTCGAGAAAGGAAAACATTTTCTAATCAAGAAAGGGGCAAGTTGATCTAGCCATACTTCGACGTTGATGCAGAAGTAAAAGTAGACACCAACTTGACCAAGTGGCTTTCATCCAGCTGGTATAGAGGCAAGCACACCTGGTCACCCCTTCTATGATTTTTCGATAAGTGTGTCGAGTTCTTTTATACTTACGAGTTACGTTGAATGTTATGTTCTTTGTTCCAGTATGACCAGTATGGCCAACATCCATACGGCCCTCCAGAACCATATGAACTGCACACAGGTATTTGTTACCTTCGCCAAGAAGGTTATGTTTTCAGTCGCGTTTGTCTGTCTGTCTGTTTGTGAACAGCATAACTCAAGAAGCTTAATATGTATTGTCATGAAACTTGGTAGGTGGGTAGGTCTTGATGAGACCTAGAAATGATTAGATTCTGGGCCCCCTGGCGGCTTTTGTTGGTACTGCAGCAGAACTTCCGGTTTTGATATCTCGCGATCTGGACATGCTAGAGTCACGAGTTTTGGTTGGTAGATAGCTCTTGAGGTGGGGAAGAAGTGACATGAGTTTGGGCCCCCTAGCAGCTTGTTCTGGAACTGCAGGAGCGTTTCTTGAAAAAATCTCCGAAGGTTGATAACTCAAGAACCGGTTGACGGATTGTCATGATTTTTGGTATGTAGGTAGCTGAAGTGATACTTGACATAATCAGATGACAATTATGCAAATCAGGAGCTAATTTGCATAATTAATGAGGACATTCTATAAATCTGCTTCGTTCGATTATAGGACTTTGAAACACTTGTGACATGTAATTGAGAACTAGAAAAACATCTGAGGATATAGATTATGTAAATGAAGACCTAATTTACATAATTAATGGAAAATTGTTATAATTTCATAGTTGTAATTGCTGGGAATTTCATACTTGCCGTATTTGGAAGTTAAGTGAAGGTGAACATCAATGAAGATAATTTATTCACATTATGAACTCATTTGCATAATTTATGAGGAAGTGCTAGAATAGCCTACTTTGTTAAGATAAGGCTGCCATTGGGTAGAGAATATGATCAACTGATGTAATCCATGCATATGACGCTCTTATTTGCGAAATCAATTATTAAAATTGTATAATTCGTCAACCGCAAGGGTTAACATCATTTGGCGAAGGTATGAGATCGTGGAACTCTTGTTTGTTTATTTGTTTGTACCACATACCCAGTAAACAGCCTCATAGTGTAAGCACCAGGTCTACATAAAGTACTGTAAATCTTGAAATATTGGTGGTTTTAATTTTTGGTGCCTCTTCACTGTGAAATCATGACACTATGAATACCTGTTTCTTTGTTACAGGATTGTTTCAAGTGCGAACTTAAAGAACTTCCAAATCCAAGTTCCCAAAAAGTTAAATCCCAACAAATTACAGTACCTGAGTACAAGTTGTGCATCCAAACTGACTGGTTAGATTCAACCAGAGCATACAGATACTCTTATTACAAGTGTGTTTACATCTCTGATGTTTTGTTGTTGTTGTTTACCTGTTTAGGTGACCCGCGTGCTGACCTGGAGTACGAGCGTCAGTACCAGCAGGCTCCGCCCGCGTATATCGTACCTGACGTCATCAAACGCTTCATCGAGTACTTCCACAAGTGTGTAGGCGATGGCAACGTCTACGAAATAGGCAACATCTATGAAAACAGGTACATCTGATCATTTAATGTCTAAGCATTCTTCAACAATGAGGATGGTATTTCCAGGCTTCAGGAAACTGTACTGGTAACATTGAAAATTAACTGCACCAGAAAATTTGTTAGAAACCATTGCCATTATTTCTTTTATGCTTTATTTCTACTTATATTTCTACCTATTTTTTCTCTACTTATTTTCTTTTATACATAAGTGTAGGTGTATTTTTTTTACACTAAAGAAAGTAGACAAGCCAGTATACAAATTTTTTTACTGTCTTCACTAGGGAGCATACCCGCTACCTTAGGCACAAGACTTTATTTTTATGGATATCTTACTTGAGTAATATGAGCCACACAGCTAGTGACTTAATCTGCCTTTCTTGTGTCTTAGCTTCAACAAACTGACAGAGAGGTTCTTCAAGACATCCTCCTGGCCCGAGGCTGAGTACATCATGCCGTTAGTAAAAAATGGTAGGATATTCCTTTCATTTGTTGTAATAACTAGTCCATAGTTGACTATTGAGAATAACTTTAGTATATTTAACTGTTGTCATGTTCATAAACCCTTTCTAAATTTGTCAATCTCTTGTCTTCATAAATGACAGAAGATTTGACTTAGGTTGATGATGATGATAAGTCAGTAACTCATTCATATGTGTTTTTGCTATGGTTTTTTTCCACAGACAATGTGTTCCTGATTCTGTACAAGGAGCTGTACTTCAGGCATATCTATGCCAAGGTTCAGGTAAGGACTGATTTTAGTCATTTGAGTCCATGGAAAAACTATAATGTTAAACCTTCACTCACCTAAAATTGAAAGAATTACCTAAACATGTGGCCATGTGTGTATTACTAAATGGTGGCACTAGTAGGAAACAAAATATATGAAAGCACTTCATAATATTTTTTACATTTAGATTGTATAGAGAAGTTACAGAATGAATCTAACTTTTACCATTCTTGGTTGTTTTTCCTCTTCAGGGTGGACCAAACTTGGAGCAGAGGTTTGAGTCCTACTACAACTACTGCAACTTGTTTAACTACATCCTCAGTAAGTCTTATCCCGGAACAGTTCATATGGCATTTTTTCGTAACATTTTTGGCCAAAAGCTAGAATGTGCAAATTATTTGGCAGGCACACTGCATGGTGGCAGCTGGCTATATTACACTTGTAACACCTAGTCTTTGCACATCTAAATCTAAACATTGTATAAAGCTATCTAGTGATGATGTCCAGCTACTGTACTTGGTGGCAGCAAGTCCCACTCTATGATAGCTCTAGGAAACCTGACTAAACTTGAACTTTGTGCTTTGGTTTGAAAAAATAGTGCAATAAACATACAGTATATACATGTATTTTTGGCATGACCTCAAGGGTGGAGCCATTTTGTTCCTTGTTGTGATTTATTTCTGAAATTTATTTTAGTCCTTGACTCATGAACTCATCTTTTTTTCCTGTGCTTCCCCGGCCTCCAGACCAGAAGTCTCCGGTACCATTAGAGCTGCCCAACCAGTGGCTGTGGGACATCATTGATGAGTTTATTTACCAGTTCCAGTCCTTCACACACTACCGCAGCAAACTCAGCAAGAAGGGCGACGATGAGATCATGATCCTACGCTCAAACCCCAAGGTTCGTATGAACTTTGAAAAGATTTAAGTTTTTTTTTATTGCAGTATCATATCAGTTTGTTCACTGCATGGTGACTCTCTTTGTGAAAAATCGGAACTTGGCAAGACATAAAAGTTGTTATCTGTTTCCCATCCTGTAGATCTGGAACGTGCACAGTGTGCTGAATGTGTTACACTCGCTGGTGGACAAGTCCAGCATCAACAGGCAACTGGAGGTCTTCAGCAGTGGAGGTCAGTACCAGCCCAAGTTTTCTTTGTAGAAAAAAGGTATAGAGCACAAGGGGCTGGAGTGATCAAGTGGGGGTTAGTGTGTAGGTTTTACAAATGATCGAAAAGTGGACTTTCAATGGCATCCTTTTTTCATTGTTTGCCCTAATTAGTAAACAAGAGCACAACATTGAGGTCTTTCATGGATTTGAACCCAGAACCTTTAGATTCAGCAATGCTAACCTTGCTACTTTGCCATATCCACAGCCATTACTTGGTCATATCACCTCAACCATAGCCAAAGAAGTCTAACTCTGTTGCATACCACCACATGTACAGGTGATCCTGACAGTGTAACAGGTGAATTTGGTCAAACAACCATTATAGATAAAGTCTAACTCTGTTCCCTGCTCACACAGGTGACCCTGACAGTGTAGCAGTAGATTTTGGTCCAACGACCATTATGATAAAGCCTACAAGTAACTCTGTTGCGTACCACCACAGGTGACCCAGACAGTGTAGCGGGAGATTTTGGTCGTCACTCGCTGTATAAGATGCTGGGTTACTTCAGTCTGGTGGGCCTGCTGAGGCTCCACTCCCTGTTAGGGGACTACTACCAGGCCATCAGGGTCCTGGAGAACATCGACCTCAACAAACAGGTCAGGGGTTAGAGTATTGTACATCAGCACACTTCTGCAGTGGTTTTATTTGGTAATAGGAGAGAAAGGGAGCTCGAGTTTTTATTGTTTTTTTTTTTCATCTGTAGTGTAGTCCTAGACTGCTATGGGACCGGTGAGGTGAGGTGAGAGTGTAGTCCTACAATAAACACCTGAAAAGGCAGATACAGGGAAAAGAAAAACACATAATCTGGACTCCAATCGCTAATCATATACAAAAATCTAAGACATCTGTGAAACCCACCATGAGTTATAGCTGCGAACACACAAACACGACCGAAAACAGAAGGTTATCTCTGTCCACATGGAAATAATGTAAAGCCACTACGAAAGTTTTACAATGTACAATTCTAGTATTGGATTTAGTTTATGACTTCAACCAAAATATGTTGTGCCAAGGAAACAATGTCTAAGAGGGGGGGGGGGATGGCTCCTAGTTGGTCAATGCCATCAGGCTATATTTTATTAATACCTATATATTTTTCCTGTAGGGTTTGTACTCCCGAGTGCCGTCGTGCCAGATCAGTATGTACTACTACGTTGGGTTTGCGTACATGATGATGCGGCGCTACCAGGACGCCATACGCACCTTCACCAGTATCCTCCTGTACATCCAGCGCACCAAGACCATGTTCCAACGCCAGAGCTACACTTTTGACATGGTACTGAACCTCAGTGTCCTTATTGTTCAGCAATGGGATTGTTAATATTGTTACAAATGTATTTTGAAGTTTTGGATAAAGCTTGTGCCTAACACGGGTGTTTTGATGTGTGTGTCTGGATTGGTATACCTTACAAATGTTTGCTACTGTAAAGATATGAAGAGAGTATACTTGGGATAATCCTGTCTCATACAAAATTCAACTGTATTGTTTTGGAAAAGACTTTCTTAGATCCTTTTCAGTGGTTGGTTCTGTCACAGCCTACTGGAGAATTCCATGACATAAAAGTCATACGAAAACCTATGACAAATGTTGTCTGGATGACTATCTGTCTTTGTCCCATTCATCTCAATTTCCGCACAGTAAATTGTTACGTGTGGCATACTAATATTTGTATTGCCACTGGTGATTACATTATTATTAACTCTCACAAGTGAAGTAACAGTACTCCTGCTGTCTCCTACATGGTGCCAAAAGTTTTAACCCTGTGTTGTGCTGTTCCAGATTATGAAGCAGAATGAGCAGATGTTTAACCTCCTGGCAGTCTGCCTGACCCTGTACCCCATGCGTATCGATGAGAGTGTCCACTCCCAGCTGAGAGAGAAGTGTGGGGAGAAGATGATCAGGATGCAGAAAGGGTACGTGGAAATATTTTCATTTTTTTAGATGCCAAAGCCCTTCCTAATTAAGTTGGTGAACAAAAGTGAGGCTAGCAGTTAGTACACAATGTATTTAAAACAGCCATCCCAAATATGGATATGCTGGCTATTGTTATCCCTCCCTCTGGAAAACAGCATTTTCTCATATGTGGAATGTATTTGGAATGACACTTCTGGGAACAGCAACAACATTTACCACTATTTACATGTACATCTTTGTCAGTCTTGTTCAAGAAGTGCTTTAGGGTGTCCCTTAGTAATAGTCGTCGACTAGTTGGGACTCCCTGGCTTCTTTGTAAGCCAAATAAATAAACGAAATAAACGAAAGAAGTGCTTTTCTAGGTGATAAGGAGGTTAACCACCCTTTGTTCTTTTTTTTATCCAGGGACATGCAGGCCTTTGAGGACAGTTTCTCCTTTGCCTGCCCAAAGTTCCTGTCTCCAGTGGCTCCAAACTATGAAGCACCACCAGCAAACTACCACAAGGTACCACTGTTATCATATAAACTCATTTTGTATTCAGTGTCTGCTTTTTGTGTGTCTGTAGTTGTATATAAGATGAGAATGAGAGACCTAACACACCTAACCTTTGAACATCTAACTCTGAACAAAGATAACTATGGCTGCATGATACATACATGTATATGCCTTACACAGGAGGCGTTCATGGCCCAGCTGAAGGTGTTTATAGATGAGGTCCAGCAGCAGATCGCCCTCCCCGTGGTGCGCAGCTACCTTAAACTCTACACCACCATGCCTGTCTCCAAACTCGCTGGGTTTCTCGACATGGTAAGTTCGCCTTCCTCTACATTTTTTTCCTTCCCTGACTTTCAGCAAAGCCCATTTCTATATACATGTATCCGACAGTGTACCTGTATCTGTATCTGAATAGCCGGTATAACCGCCTTTCGGCGCAACACACCAGCTTCGCACACCACCTGTATTGTAAAGCTGCTAGCATGCTTCAGCAGCTGGTTATGGTTATCTAACTCCAAGTGTTGTTAAAAGATAATAAAGTGATGATGCCTGTACTGTACTTGCTGATGAGTTCCACTCTACAATATTGCTAAGAAAAAACTTTGATTCCATGTTCTTTTCTTAGTTTTTAGTAAATACATTTACTTAAGTTTGTGGTTATAGTGAGAATTATGTGTAAGAGCTATTAAACTTTAAGCCAGATTCAATGATAACAGTCAACTAACAATTTTCTTTTGTATGCGACTGTTTTGTTTATGAGGCAGGGTAAAATTAACCGATGATTTTAGATAAATGAATGCGGTGTGTTTCAGACTGAAGAGGAGTTCCGTACTCACCTGCTCTGCTTCAAACACAAGATGAGCAACGTCACGTCCTCCAAGGGCACCGGGGGTCTGGATGGGGAGTTCCAGTCTGCCTCTGAGGTCGATTTCTTCATCGACAAGGTACTCTAAAAACCCCTCATGTTTAGTTGAGGTCCATGTCTTAGGTATTATTTTTTTAAAAGCCAGTAAGAGACAGAAACTGACAAGAATACTGTAAATCTTAAGCTTCAAGGTCACATCACTACAAACCCATTTTAACAGCGTAAAGTATGCATTTCATATCTGGTGCTGATTTTTTTTTTCAACTTCAGTAAGTTTCATAAGAAAATTATCTCCCCCCCCCCAAAAAAAAAAATATCAAGCATTCTTAACTATACTGTGTGGTGACATTTATGTGTCACCAGAAACTGAAATGAAGTTACTGTATTTCCGTTACAGGACATGGTTCACATAGCAGACACGAAGGTCGCCCGCCGCTACGGTGACTTCTTCATCAGGCAGATTCATAAGTTCGAGGAGGTAAATATCAAATATTATTACTAACAACTCTGACTTGTTTTGTTGAAATGTAAATAAAAAGTAATACTAGTAATTCAAAGATCAAGAAGACCACACCACATCTCTTTGTTCTTGGATTTGCTCCATTCAATTTCAGTTATTAAGCTGTTACTCCACATATGCATGTCTATTAGTATTGGTTTATATGTTATGCATTTAAGGCCATTTAAGTCCATGTAATAGATGTTTCATATTGCATTTAATGCAATTTTAATGTCATCTCCTCTTTTCTGTTTTTGTTCAGATGAAGAGGAGCTTTGGAGAGCTTCAAACCAAGAGCTGATCATCTGGAAATGCCAACCAGTAAATTATAGTCTTCAGCAATGTGTGACAGTCCTTCTTTTGAAAAGATGTCAGCCTTTGGTGTGGTGTGATTTCTCTCTGTTTCAGTGAGTGCCAGCTACCCTGGATCAAAGACTGGTCAAGATTGTATCCAACCATCAGAAGACTGAGCTTTCATTTCCAGTTCATATTATGCTTTTGACCATTACTAACAGACATTTAATCCAATACATCAAATCATAATCATAGACCGTTGGGTAAAGATAGATGATAAAAATCTGGAGTTTCACTTACAAAACTAAACATATGTACAACAGAATAGCAATGTTGTACATATGTTAAGTTGCATATTAGGCTGAACGGTTCTATCAAACACTTTTAGATGCACCTTTTATCAGAACAAGTTTCAATCAGTGCCAGATATATGTACTGAGGTGAAACATACAATATACAAGTATGACATGTGTACAAAACTATGGATATGCTGAAAATCTTTCGGTTACTTGGTTTATCAGCAGGAAATCAATAAATGGTGCAGTCTCTGGTACTGCAGTGAAAATTCAAGTTGTAATTCTTGTATGTTTTGTTTGGAACATACTACTGTCATGACTCTTGAGCAGTACAAATATTTTGATACAGCCTTATAAATTATAATTGTATTGTTTAGACTGCAGCCGGAATATCAATTATAGTATTCTTGCTTACAGTAGACAGGATTCATAATCTATCAGTCAGTGGCATTATGATAATCAAAGTAAAAACCACAATGGCCAAGTACATGTAGTCCCTATGCTGATGGAGGTTGTCACACCTTGTCTTACATGTAATATACAGTTATGTACATGCTATGGCCACAATGCCCAGCCTGAGGCCCAGCCCAGGCAGCTTGCGAGAATGAAAAGTGTGATATAAAAGACAAAAAAATATAAAATCTTAGTCTGGGAGAGAAAATCTAATTAATTTGAAGTGTTCACATTGCAAAAATTTACAACAAACAATTTGATGAATTCTGAAACAATTTGATGCTCAAATCGATTAATCCCTGCCCAGAAACCCGACAAAACTGGACTCCACGCTACAATAGTGAGTACAGCTGTGTCTGAACTCTGCATCTGGCCTGACTGATTTTCCTCGTCATCTTAGATGTTCAGTCTACTTCTTACCAACGAGACGACGATACCTTCTCACCACTCCTGTAGTGGTGCCAGGTGATCTGTGTAAACGCGGACATATTTTCCGTTGTTCTCCATCTTGGCGTAACAGAAGATCTTCTTAGATGAGAGCTGGTTGGTTCCCAGTACTCCACACTCCATGATGATGTGGTACAGCTGGCTGTTCCTGACATGGAGAGATGAAAATTGTCACACAAAGATGTGGGGCAATAATCACATTCTCTGATAGTTTGTTTCTTTTTAGTTGAATCGAGTACTAATTTTCTTAGTCAATTAAACAGAAATCTGGCACAAATTTCATCAATGGTTTTGATATTTTCATACAGGTGGCAACCACCTGAATAAGACTGAGCATACAACCATTTGATTTTAGTTCTGCGACTAACACCTTTAGTTGTAAATTATTAAAGTAACTGACAAGTTCTATATTAAAGTCTTGTCTGGTTACAAAAATATCAACATGATTCTTGAAACAAATATTTCTTTGACATCACAAAATATTGACAGTGACATACCTGAAGCTTAGGTCAAGGGTGGTAGTCTGGTCATACAGTATCAGATCTGAATCAGGATTGTATGGCTGATATTCAGAACCTGACTGGATCTTTACAATGAAGCGTCTTCTTCCTGTTTTGTCAGGGGGAGTGCCTTGTCCGATGCCCTTCAACTCAGCATTAAAGGATCTTGAAGTAGTATAGCCATCCGAAAGCTGACTTGCGAAAAATTTCTGAGTTGTTTCTTCTGTAGAGACTCTGAAAGAGTAACCGCCCTGGATGATTTTACAAACGATCTTGTGTCGTTGCCAGTGTTGTAGTTGGCAGTCCTTTGAGCAGTAACGTGCTTTACGACACTTCCCACAGCTCATGGTCTCCTTGTGCTGGTCACCACAGAAGGCACATCCAACTGGGAGGCACGTTATGGCTGCTGAAGGATGCTGCTGCTTGGTGTCATTCCTTTCACAGACATTCCTGTCAGTGATGATAGGGGGGGCTATGAATGGCTCTCCTACCTCTTTGGGTAGCACTTTTAGCATCTTTTCTGTAGTTTCCTTGTTGAAGGTATTTATAATATATATAGCTGGACCTATGTGGTCTCTTATCACATTTTCATCAATCAGCACTCTTCCAAATTGGTTGAATCCAAACCTCAAGCCGCCACACTTGTTGGAGTGGACCAGGTTCCTAAAGATGTTTGCAGTGCTGTGTGTTTTAAGGAAAAGCCCCCAGCACCAGTTGTTGGCAATCTCATTGTCATGAAGGTCTATGGTACTGGAATCCACTGAGATCCCACTGGCACCATTATGCTCAATCCGATTTGCTTGTATTGTACATGTAAGAGCTGAGCTTTGGAGCACGATGACACCCTCTTCCAAGTTGTCATGAATATGGTTTCTAGCTACATGTGTAGTAGATGCACCTGGTCCCACGGTGATACCATGCATCCTGTTGCTGTGAATGTTGTTGCCAGTAGCTCTCAAAGTTCCTAAATTTGTAATAAAAGGAACCAGCATGTGACACATGAATAAAATAAAATGATGTAGGAGCTCTTGAATCAGAATGTGGATGTCATTTTCACCTTTGACCTTTTTCAGAATTTCAAATTTTTGAACTGCAAAGTGTGTTTTGTAGATAGTTTCCTTGGTACTACTATCACCTTGCAGACCCTACCCATGCATTAATTTTTTCTACAGATTGCATTTCAGGATGAACAATATCAGCATAAATGCTAGGAGTTGAGCATGATAATGTGGCCAATTGTTGAAAAGATACCAATGAACACATATTTTATTAAGAAAGCAATTTTTCTCATTAAATAATTTTTGTGATCTAATGTCAGGCACACTGTATTCAGCCTGATGCAGGTTTTTTTTGTGCATGCAACTTGTGGGTACTTTACAAATGTAATGTATACCAGTAGACTATGTAGCATGCATGTTTTACTTCCTTCACAATGTTGACTATTTAATCATGTTTTACCTCCATTCCTGACTTCCAGTCCAGACTGGATGTGTTTCGTCACTTCACAGTTTGTCACCACTGCATGTGAGTCTTCTCCTTCTACCAACAGACCTCCTCCTCCACAGTCTACGATGCTGCAGTGATCCACATACAGAGTACCTCCGAGAACCTATGGGTATCAACAAGCATGGAAAGGTTATGACTTTCATATAATTGTCTTTTTTTCATGTACAATGAAACTGACTACTTTATGTTGTCTACACAGCAAAATTGTGAATTTACAAATGTGCTACATGTAGCAACCAAGTCTGAGTGCAGTGTGCAAAATACCTGGTTGCCCGGGGCACAAATTTTACTTGGGGCAACCTATTTTTGAACCTAGGTAGCCTAGTGTGCTACCTGAATTTGAAGAATGTCCCCCCCCCCCAAAAAAAAATCATGCCCACTTGGCTTGCACCACTGTATCCGGCAGATACTTCTTAATTTTAGGTATTAATGGCTATTACTAGTATCAGTTAACTAATAAAGGCTGTTAGAAATATTGTCAAAGGCTTATGTATGTAACATAACTTAATTTGAGGAAAGTAGTAACTTATAGGTGGGGCAACCTAAAATTCTGATGGGCAACCTAATTTTGGGGGTAGGTTGCCAACTGGGCAACCTGGTACACTGGAGTGTATTATCAATGTAAGAGTTTCTGTCATGTTATGTCTGACATAAGGATGACCGATATGTTGTACCTCATATTCCATATTCATCCCTTAAAGGTAAATGTATCATCAAACGATCAACATCATCTGACGCAATTACAGTTACAGCGTATATTTATATGACGTTACATATTCTATCATATTAGTCTATACTATACAGTATTATATAGTAAATTAAAAAGCATAATAAATGCATTCCAACACACACCTGAAGTCCTGCAAAACCGCCCTTTCCCCGTATCTTACGATAACTTGTTGGTTGAACATCTGCCTCCTCACAAGAAGTGCTAGTGTCGTTCACACACCCAGGACCGCCCCAACAGTTTGGGTAATCCTTACAGCCTCTTCTTCCATTAGATGCCTGGCATCTGTACATTGTTGTGATGATAAAACCATTCTGTACGACCAGTTCAATACACTTCTGTGGAAAATGCAGGTTTTCAAGGTGACAGTAAACAGGCCTTCCAAGCAGTGGAAAACCAGTACATGCAATGGCTCCTTCTTTGCAATTGACAATGGTATACCTCTGCACACCCACAATCTGAACGTTGGCCATCAGACCCACCACTAAGTAATCCAGCGAGTAGTCACCTTCCTTTAGCAGAATGGTGCAGTCCTGTTTACTCTGCATGCAGGAAATCAATTCTGATGAAGTAGAAATTACTTTGATATTCAAGTTGTGAAAGTGTTTCTTCATCTGAGCATTTGTCCTGAATTTCGGCTCATGGTGAATAGCTAAGGCAGCAGCAGCTTTTGCTGCACCACTAAAATGACAGTAGGCAGGGTCTTTCTCGACTAGCTCTACCAGAGCAAGTGCTCTTCTGCAGTAGCCTTTTGCTGACCTGCTGTTCAACTCTATGCACTTGTCTGCATCTTCCAAAGACAGTTTGTACTGGTCCAGTTTCCAGTAACACAATGACCGATTGCTGTACAAGCGTTCATCAACGTTGTCACCACTGATGTTGATGGCCCTTGTGTAATAAGCTATGGCCTCTGAGTACTGTTCCTTCTTAAACAGAGCATTTCCTTGCTGACGAAGCGACTCTGGGTCTTCATTTAGCTTCTCTTGGCAATCTCCAAGCTCCTTGACATCTGCTTTCTCTGAGGCTCTGAATGACATTTCAGCATGAAGCATCTTCTGGTATTCTTCTTTAAGTGGAACATGCACACTTGTGATGTACGCCATGAAACTGTCGGTTACTTCTGTGTTGGCAACACACTCCAGTGTTTGGCTTTGTGCCTGGGTTGCTTCTGTGTGTTGCTTGTTCAAGCTCAGATACATGGATGCCTCGTGTGTCACTGCTGCAGCTTCTTTTGCCAGCATCAATCTGGAGACCAGTTCTTTGCTACTGAGTTTTGCTGTCATGTTTCTCCATACAGCACAAGCATGTCGTGCAAGCTTACCCCACAGCAAGAGTTTCCCAGAAGACGGCTCTTCGTTTCTTTGCTGTAAGACATCTTGTGGACTGCTTGTGTTTGAGAAAGCAAAGTGCAGCATCCGACAAGCACTTTGCAGATACTTAACTCTTTCATTATCACCAGAGCAACGACTGATTATGACCTCTTGGACCAGTCGATGAACAGACCAGGAATTTTTCCCGTACCTCTGTAGCAGTGAGAACTGGGTGAGGACTTCAAAAATCTCTTTTGAGCCAAGAGGAGACTCGGCATATTCTGCTAGTGGTGACTGGCTCACACAGGGATCTCCCTTATTGACCAGTTCGACTGGGATGTCGTCAGGATCCAGGTAGGCTGCGATGTTCATCATGGCACAAGCAGCTTCTGCCAACTTGGGGTCCTCACATTTTTGGATGTGTTGGAAATTGAGCAACCAAGTTGTGTGCACAGCCAAGCGATCTTTGTCGGTAGTGGACGTCACAGCCTTAACTTTACGTCGCTTAAGAAGTTTCAGTTTCTGTTGCTTGTACTGCTTCAGGTAGTCTTCAAAGGCACACTCTAAGACATTGATGTGAGCAGCAGCTTGCTCCAGTGCTAAAGGAAGGCCACCCAGTTCTCTGGCCAGTTCCTTCATCCCTGGTTGTTCCTGCTGCTGTGTTCTCTTAACGAAGAAGGCACAGGACTCGTCTTCTGACATACTCGTGAGTTCTACACAGTTATCCCTCTCAAATCCCATAGTCTCCATCATCTCAACAGCTTCTCTACGGGTTGTTATCAAGATGTGGCCTTTGGAGTTCTGCTTCCAGTGACCCTCCAGCAGTTTTTGTACCTCAGAGGAAACGTCAAATTCATCCATGTTGTCCACAATGAGGAGCCATGGCTCCTGCAGGGATGACAGCCATGCTGTTGTTCTGGCCAGCGTGTCATCAAAGTTAGAGCCAACTGTTCCGATGCCAAGTGCGATGTCATTCAGAGATATCTCTAAGGTCCTGTTGTTCTCAGCCGACATCCAATAGATTCCTCCTTGGTAGGTTTCTTGCAATCTCCACGAGTACTCAATGGCTAAGCATGTCTTTCCACAGCCCCCTAGACCGCAGATGGCAAGCTTTTTGTGGGAAATACCGCTTTGCTCAAAGATGTTAAATTTTGCACCTAGATCTTCTAGTTCCTTTTGGCGACCAGAAAACCACTTATTCCGATCAGGAATCTTGAACAACCCTGTGACTGGCTTTCTTGCCTCCCTATCTTCAGTGACTTGCAATTTTGCCAGGGACTCAGAAACTTCCTGTTGCCATGACTCCACACTACCTACCCTCTGCTCCAACTTAACTTGTCCCTTTTCAAGTGTCTGCAATCTTTCATCTTGGACTTCTTGCTCCTTTGCTACAGTAGAATTTATGTCCGCCTGTTTCTGTTGGAACTCTGTTAGACTTCTATCCATGCTATCTGCCTTCTCAGCCACTGCACCTACTTCTTTTTCAACATTTGCCTCCCTGTCTTCAAGAGAACGTACTTGTTCTGCAAGTTGTCCCTGACCATCCTCCAAAGTTGTTACACGGCCTTCAATTTCTGTGACACTCTGTCCAATGGTGTCAACATCCTTTCTTAAAGTTGCCTGACCATGTTCAAACTTTCCTTCTGTTTGAGCCAAGACTTCCTTCATGCTTTTAAGTTGTTCTACAAGCTTTTCCACTTCACTGTCACTTGATTCATTGTATTTGACAAGATTGCTCTGCATTTCTGCCACATCCTGTTGTACCACTCTCAATAGGTCCTTGTCAATGACTTGCCCCAAAATCAGCTGCACTCCTAGAGTTCAATCAAAGAAGCCGTTTGATATCATATCTGTGTATATATGTCAAGCATGTATCAGCTATTCCAAACAATTAGAGACAAAGTCCTCCATTCATTGTGGACATCTGCTTATAGTTGAAATGTGCATTATAATATTACATCTACTGGTATCAGAAAAGTGTAATAATTGTAGTTTTCAGATTTTTAAAAATCATGCAATCCACAGCTTCCATGTAACTTAAATATATTCTCTTTGGTGGCTCCTGGCCAGATCCTTAAGACCAGTTTGACCAACTCAAGTGCTGTCAACCTACTCTGGACCTACGCCACCTATTCTGTGGACTGAATAGATTCAAGAAGGACTGTAGATCTGGGCATACATGCTGGCAAATATGGAACCTAAATCTTCCACTTACCTCTCTGTTCCCAGTCCCTCAGATCCTGCACACATTTCTGTTCAGCTGCGCTGGGTAACTTCAGGGACTTCACCAGCATTTCCATCAGCTGGAAGCATCTAGTACATGTACGTAATACAAATTGTAATTTTTGTAAATAGAAAAAAAAGCATTTTGTACATGTTGGTTACTTATAACAGACATGTATACCACTTTGAAAATACAAGGCCTTGCACCCAAATCAGTGTGTCCTCGCTGCAAATATTTCAAGATTTACATTAGGGCAATTTGTGGCCAAGAAAGGTAGTGCTGTGTCAATAATTTGATTGGTGCCTAAAGAGTGACAAAGGTTAAAAATCTCATTGATACAAACTAAGCATCTGCCCCCACCTTAAGAAGTGCATCTGTGTCCAGTCACTGAAGTCACAGTGTGCCCACTTGTTCCTTACTTCACTCCGTACTTGAGACGCTGCGTCCCTGACATCTTGACTGAAGTCTGCCACATTACAGAGTAACCCCAACAATGCAGACATGTCACAGGAATCATCAAACCCTGTCATGTGTGCCATGAAGGGCTGTAGGAACAGCTTGGCAAAGTCTACGTGATTGGATACCCTGTAGTCATACTTATTCCCTGCGGCTCTGTGTCTGTTGTTGTTGATGTTACGGTAGTTAAGTTTGTGTCCTTTGTAGTCTTTTATATAATTATGGAATGTCTGAGTATGTAATATGTGATTTGAAGACTTCATGTTATGATAGTATTTTTGCATACTGGATTTGACATATTTCCTTAATGGAGGAGTTATGATTCTGTGGAGACAACATCCCACCACAAGATATCTCTTCTCAGCCTCTCTTAGGTCAAAAGCTGCAGTAGTTCCTGCTGGAAAAAAAGTAGACACTTAATTTACCTTTAAATTGCCATTTCCTCTTCTACAAAGTGGAGAATGGCCAAGGCAATGAAGGTTTCGATACAGTTGTAATGCTATGTATAAGGTATGTGATCGTTGAACTCTATCTTGTACTCACCTGTATTGCTGTTGACCACACACACAGTCCTTGGCTGGACCGGTAAAGTCAGATTAGGGAGCTGTATTCCGGAGACCGCCATACTTGAAAGTTCGCTAGTTACACATATTGTTGTTACAACTTTATGTTACATAACTCTATAGACGTCAGCTGAATGATATGGTGGTATCATGAGTCCCTTTAAGATCAAGGTCAGCCCGTTGTAGGAAACTCACAAACTCGCAGCACTAAAATATAATATCTAATATGGTCCTCTGTGAATCCATGCAGACAAATTTTGACGATGAAATTCGAACGCCTGGAACAGTGTGGAACGAACTTCCGGGTACTGCGGGATGCCTGTGGCTATTGACAGGATCGTCCTGTCAATAGCAGAAAATATTGTACTGCTGACAGGATCGTCCTGTCAATAGCAGAAAATATTGCACTGCTGACAGGATCGTCCTGTCAATAGCAGAAAATATTGCACTGCTGACAGGATCGTCCTGTCATAGCAGAAATTTGCACTGCTGACAGGACGATCCTGTCAATAGCCTCAGGCCAGAAAATTTGCACTATTGACAGGATGGTCCTGTCAATAACAGAAAAAATTGAATATACTGTTGACAGAATGGTCCTTTCAATAACAAAAAAAATGCACTATTGATAGGATGGTCCTTCCGTTTTTTTCACCCAAAGTTGGGTTGGGTGAAAAAACATTCCAGTGCAAAATAGAAACCCCGATAAAAACACGCCAAAAATAACCCAAAACCCAAACTTCTGCTTGGAGAGTAACATAACGTTAGAAATAAATGGAAAACATAACCTCGGCAAAAAAAAAGTGATTATAGTCGGGGCGCACCACTTACTACTTATCATCAAAGTTTTCTGCCGCGCCACTTTCGCCTTCATGGATAATGAATGAACAGTACAGTACTTTCTTCAGCCTCATAAATCATACGTAGAGAACGGACGAGAGAAACACTAGTAGCTCAGACCATTTCCTCTGATATGAATGTCAACCGTTCCATGATCAGACACCCGTGGAAATTATCGCAGTTGAAATAAGGGGCTAGCCTGGGTGCCATCCGTTTTGTTTTCGAAAGGCTATTAAACTCGCGACCCCAAAGCCATAACAGCTAGACTGATCATGAAAGGTCCGCAGGACCCGTTGGACTGGCGTACGTATAGCAACATGTTTTCTTGTAAAGAATGCTGCCTCTCAGAAGTTTAGGAAGGGTGTATTAATATAGAACAGGCTTTTGCCTTAGCTTACATGTTTGGACATGGCCCCCTTTTCGAAGGTACGGCGACCAAATAAAGTTAGATTGCGCAACTGTGTGACGCTTCATTTCTTAATTCGAATATGACGCATAATGTTAAGGTATGATTATAAGACAACAAAACATACTCTGAAAAACCTTTAAAATCGTTCTTTATCTATCAAATTCGTTTCGTTTTCGTCATTGGCCATCACGGTGGCGCAAACAAGGAGGGGTGCTCTTACAGGCAACTTTGAGTTTATCAGAAGAAAGTTTGATCCTGCGTGTCTGAAGTGTTTGCAATCATACACTGAAATAGGTCAAGGAAATCACCTTTAATAGTGAGATTTGAACAAAGCTTGAGCTCTAAATACAATATACACAACAGGGCAGCCGCCATTTGATGTTGGCGAGACAATCTTTAATACAACCATTTTATTTTCTAGGCCAATCCTAGATTACCTGACTGGTTTGTGCAAAAACGTTTTACGCAAGCTCTTGACAAATAATGTACATATGAAAAGACTATCTGAAGATTATTCAGAAAGCAATCTAATGTTTTGGCCACGCCTCGGGAGCGGAGATACACACACCTTACGTTATCGTCATCGCTTTGAACATATTCCGAAACCTGAGAACCGGTTACTGGTCAATGTTGGTTCCTGTTGGCCCGCTAGATAGTACAGTTTGCTGCACCCGAATGCTGTACCCTCCAGCGGACCAACTCCCCTGGCATCTCTCTATTTGACCGATTTCTACTCTTTCCAGCCGCCTCCCGAAGCCTGGTAGAGGCTAATCCCGGCGAGCCCGGCTACGATGGTCTGGATACCAGGCGTGATTGATATAGATATATACAAATAAGCCAAGATATGTCCACTATGAACAGTTTTATTTCTCATTCAAAGAATTCATTACAAGTTTTAACATGGAATATTTCTTATTTATTTATTGCAACATCTGGGTGTTAGGTTCATACAAACGAAGTTTTTTCAGGAAATTGAACTGTTCTGGGATACCAATGTATATATATTAACCTCGTGTGCTTGGATGTCGGCTAGACAATCTTACAACGATCTTACTTTCTAGGCCAATCTTAGATTACCAGACCGGTGTGTGTAAAACCCAAGCTCTCGAACAATAATGTAAACATGAAAAGAATATCTCATCTCTTAGTTTAGAACTTAATCTAAATTTTTGGCGACGCCTCTGGGGCGGAGCGTGAATGAGTAAGTAAGTATCATCATGAACGTTAAAAGTGATTGGGAACAGTGGTTCAAAAATTGCAGAACGTTTATGGCATATGAGCTAAAGAGCTAAAATATAAGCTCTGTATTGTTCTGTATTCATATTGTAGTTTTTGGGAGGACAACTTGTAAAGATGTAAATACACCTGTTTTTCCCTTCCTTCCACTTGTATGTTTGTACTTGTGGTAAATTCAAATAAACAAGAAAGCTAAGATGTCGAAGCTAGTCTTCAGGATCCAGCACAGAGGCCGTTTGCGCGCTGTCGGTTCCGTACGTCGCCGGAATCGCATGTTCGTCGCCTGCCTGTGTCGTTTCTGTTTCGTACAGGCGATTATTTTCCTCGCTCTTCGCGACGACAGTGGAAAACCTTGTCTCTGCCGCTGATGCGTAGAAGGTGACTGAATCACCACCGATATCTTCATCTGTAATATTCCAGTACTGGTGCGGAAGAGATGCTGGTCTTGGTGCGCTGTTTGCTGTATTGTCTGGGACTGTCCTAGGCCTGTTACGGAGAAACGTGTCAATTGGAAGTGATGACGGTCGATGCTGGTCTCGAATGGTGTCGGCGTCTGGGATTTCACAATAGCGGGCTTCGTCTGTTGTCGGGTCGCGAGTGTAGTTCGCGAGGGCGTCCGGAATTTTCCAAGGGGTCCTGGTTTCGTCCGAATTTGGAACGGATCCGGAATCAACTAGGGCGTCCGGAATTTCCCAATAATGGGGAGTGGGAAGTTCATCTGTTGTCGGCTCGCCAGTGGAGGCTACAAGGACGCCCTGAATTTCTCGAGAGTTGCGGATTTCGTCCGAATCCGGAACGGAGTCAACTAGGGCGTCCGGAATTTCCCAATAATGTGGAGCATCAAGTTTTCCCGGGGCCGGTTGTTCAGTGGAATCTACGAGAGAGTCCGGAATTTCCCAATAGTGCGGGGCATCGAATGGGGTGTCACGAGAGCTTCTTCTGTTTCTATTTGCAAAATTATTAGGCACTGAAAACTGACGTTGGAGATGCGTACATGTATGCAGCCTGTCAAAGATTCGCATGTCCTGGAGCGCCACAACTGGAAACGACGAAGCTCTTCCTCTTGCATTTATATTTTTCATCGCCATAGATAAAGTTGGTTGACCTTGGTTGTCTGTATGGAAATGAGAGTTTCTGCCATTGTTTCTGCCAGCTAACTGTCGTTTTCTATACACGTAGGCCAGGGTAAGACCAAGGCAAAATAGACCCACTGCGACCAATGCCAATATGAATCCCAATGTGACATGTTGTTTTTCTGGACGCTCATCAGGATCTAATGTTCTGTAAGGCAACGTTTTTCTTGTGGTGGTTGTGTCTTTTAGATTAAAAGTAGTTTTAGTCACCATTTTTCTCGTGGTTGTGTCTTTTAGATTAAAAGTATCTTTAGTCTCCATTGTTTTTGCGGTTGTGTCTTTTATCCCAGTGGTATTGTACGAAACTGTACTGTTGTCGGTAGTATCGTGAACTTGGTTTTCCAAGCACGTTTTGCCAGAGATGACTTGTGTGGGATGAAAAGAGGAAATTGATGCCTTGTCCGGTGTAAGCGAAAGACAGGTCACATTTCTTATTTCTTGACCTCGAACGTCATTGAGTCGCCGTCTCATACCCTCTCGAATATTTGAACTGTTTTCCGTTTCTGTCGACTTCTCATCGAATATAAGTGCCGTATTTGCTCTTGTGCTATTTCTGTATGTCTGGATATCCGCAGTAACAAGTCGAATGTTGAGACTAGCCTTCAGAAGCAACTGTATTCCTTTTTCCTGCTTCCAGGCAGATACACACTGCTCCTTGGCAGTCGCACCTGCTTTAGCCAATACAATAACGAATGGTGACACAAGCATTGCTGACTTTGGGAGAGTCGCCGATCCATCCATTGCAGGTGCAGAACAAAAGTCGTTAGCCCCTAAAATATCATCTTTGGATTTCCTCTCATTCCACTCTAGTAGGTATTCGTTGTCGTGGCCATATCTTTGCCCTAAACAGAGAATGGAGTTTTCAATAACCGCAGATATTTTTCGCATTTGGGAACTAATGTGAAGAGAGAGACTCCACTGTTTTGTGATATCAATATCGACGCTGTGTGTATTTGAGAGTTTTATGGTCAGCAATGACATGAGCTCGATGTTGTCAAAACCATTAAAAAGCTCCGGAGAGAGACATGCCTGTACCAACCTGTTCCGGCTTACGTCCACTAGGCGAAGCGTGTGCTGGTTGAAAGATTGAAAGGTTCTACCGTGGATTGTTTCGATGCGATTGAAGCCCAGGACAAGTTCCCTTAGCTCACGAAGACCTACAAAACTAGAATGGTCTATAAACGTTAGCTGGTTTCCCCAAAGTACCAACTCCCAAAGGCCAATGAGGTCTTGGAAACAACCTGTTTCTAGGTGTGAAATATGGTTGTGCGCGAGGGACAAGGTGCTAAGATGTCCTAAACC